>NC_049250.1:3984652-4284652 GCF_011100685.1 Canis lupus familiaris
GTGGCTCAGCAGTTTAGCGCCGCCTTTAGCCCGGGGCATGATCCTGGAGACCCAGGATCAAGTCCCGCATCAGGGTCCCTGCGTGGAGCCTGCTTCTTCCTCTGCCTGTGTCTCCTCTCTCTCTCTCTCTCTCTCATTCTCTGTCTCTCTCTGTCTCTCATGAATAAATAAATAAAATCTTAAAAATAAATAAATATATTCTCTTTTAAAAATAATAAATTTGGAACAAATTAATAAGCATTTGTTGCTGGGACAGATAATAGCATAATTCACCTTTTTGGAAATCTCTCCTCAAATACTCTTACTTTCACAAACTGTAAAATCCTATGAGACCAAATCGTTAAAAGGCTTTTTTTTGGGATCCCTGGGTGGCGCAGCGGTTTGGCGCCTGCCTTTGGCCCAGGGCGCGATCCTGGAGACCCGGGATCGAATCCCACGTCAGGCTCCCGGTGCATGGAGCCTGCTTCTCCCTCTGCCTATGTCTCTGCCTCTCTCTCTCTCTGTGACTATCATAAATAAAAAAAAAAAAAAAAAAAAAAAAAAAAAAAAAAAGGCTTTTTTTTCATAGCAGGAAAAAAAATATATATCAAATATATATATATATACTTATATATATATTATATATATATAAACAGCATATATATCAAATATATATATCAAATATATATATATCAAATATATATTTGATAAATAAATGCACTGTCCTCTGTCAGCTCTTGAGAAGACATCTCAATGAGACATGACTTTCATGTTTGTCAGTAGGTGAAAGATTCATGTGAAAGGGCCAAAGAACCAAAATGCATGAGTATGCTACCAGTCAAAAACTAATCACTTCTCCTTGACAACCTAGGCTTTTTCATGATGTTTGTGAATTTCCAGATCATCGTAGTACACTCATACTATATCTCATTCATGGATTTTGTATGCTTCTTCCCCATTTGTTACAAGCGCAATGCAAAATCATTGTGAGTAGCAAAGAGGCCTCAAGGCCTTGGACGGTTTGCATAACATTAAACAGAAAATATGGCAATTGGATAGCCCGTGTGATGTCCTCCTCTTATTGTAGTCCATCTTTGCACCCTCTATCTCCTTTTACACGAGCATTACTCCTAATTGCATCAATATTACAAGGAAACAAATACAATTAGCTTCTAGTAATAAAAGATAGAAGAGTGTCTGAACACACAATAAACAGTATGCTTGTTCATAGAGAAGACTTATTAAGCAGCACAGAATTTTCTCCTGCAGTCAGAAACCATCATTCCACATTGTTTCCCTTTATTATGTTGCTGTCAATTTTATAGCACAGTATGACACATGTAGAAAAAAGTCATATTTTAGTACCTAAAACACCTGAGAAACAGACTCATTTACCATTCTTCTATTAATAAGAAAAATTATATTACTGTTAGAATTAAAATATCTTCATTATGTCTCTTTTGCTTATTGAAATAATTGAAATACTCCAGACTGCAATGTTTCTATGATGCATAATGAACAAACACCCAAGACACACTTCTCTCAGCAAGTGGTCTCCAGTGAAAGCCCTGGGCTCACCATCAAGATCTTCAGTGGCACAAAATATTTCATTGTAGATAGAACAAACTGTTTTCTAACATGTTCTTTTTTTTATTTTTAACATATTCTTGATCACTGTATTACACACTCTCTGAAACCTGTCCTCACTCTACGTACAGAATTCACTGTTTTGGCTTCATTACCAATAATATAATGCTGATTATTTGTACCTATCAAGGGACTTGAATGAAAGGACTCATTAAATAATACTTGAGGCAAGAACATTTAAAGTCTAGTTCCAAGGAGCAAAATGAGATTTTATTGCTATTCTGATAAATATTATAACTATGAGTAATAAATGTTTGTACATCAGCTGATAATTTTCAGGATTAGTGGAAATATTGGCCCTCTGAAGGAAGGAATGAAATTACTCTCACCTAAAATGTGTGGTTGAGAATGGGTGCAAGAGTGAATTCCCCAGAGGAAAGGCCCTTGTTGGGGAGATGCTGGAGGGAGACAGAGTCCACCACTTAATCACTCATGGGATACTTTCACAGTGGAAGAGATGATGATCATTCTACCTTAAACACAAAATGAAGAAACCCGAGGTACAAAGTCATAGATACATGTTGATATTTCTAGAAAAGATCTGTACTTCAAAGAATACTATGAGAGAAAACATTTGGTTTTTCTCTTCCTCAGAAGGAATAATCATTGAGTTTAACAAGATCAAAGGTTTGGGGCACGACCCAAGAGTCTTCCGGGATAAGCAATGACCAGCATTCAGCAGTGCCCCCTGCAGCTATTGGGTATAGTTTTCATTTAATACGTTGAGAAAAAAGAAAACCCTGGAAGCTTGGGCATAAGTGGTTTGCCCAAGATCATGTACTTTCTTAGGAAACCTGTTTCAGAAAGAAATAGGTATTCTGATTCATGGCCTTCAATGATGCCATGCCTGTGCAATTTCAAATGCTGCATCAAAATAAATAATGCCAAAACAACTATGAGCATTATCTTCTATTTTGCACTCTTTTGGCTTCCATATGACCTATTTTTTCTTAAACAGGAAAAGGTTTTTTATTACAAGATAAATCAACACAGGGAGTACCTTTCTGGAGAAAGAGCATACAAATAAAGGGGTTTGGAGTTTAGAAATAACATATATTTGAAAATAAAAGGGAAATTTGTGTCTACTTATCTTCAGTCATTTTTTTAAAAAATGAGTTATTGTACCCATTATTATTATTGCCCTAAACAAAATATATTTGCAAAGCCCTAAACAAAATATATTTGCAAAATATTTTTCTACTAAATTCTACCCTATTTTTCAATTCTGCGAAGTTTACAGAAAATCTGAAATGCAGCAAGACTCATAATGAACAACCAAGGCAGATGTTTGTTTTTCTCAAAATGCTTCTGGCATATTAAAATCCGTGAGATTACTCAAGGATAATTAAATATAGTATTTTTTTAAAGGAAAAAGGCATAGTATAACTTTATGGGAAAAGAAAACAAAATGATTAGATAAGAGATGGAAATGGGAACAACTCACAAGAAAAATCTACTTTCATGTTAACTTGCATTAACAGTTTTTTTTTTTTGCACAAACTCTATTTTGAAAGAAAAATGAAAGTATTGTGAATAAACAACCTCTTAGAGGCAAGAATAAGAGGCATAAAATTCTTTATCAACCTTCCTTCCAACAGCAAGTATGGTATTGTGTCAGTCAATGATTTGTGAGGTGAAACTTCCCTTAGACCCTAAAGAGTAAATATTCTCCCAAACTAGTAAATTACTTTTAAATATTTATCTCATTTGTTATTTCTCTAGTAAAAGTTTCTACCACTTTTTTTTTAGATAAAGAAGCCTTTCTAAGACTACGCCATTTTCTTGTTTCCTGTTCTCACATCCCCAAGCAGCTGAGTGAGTGGCATCATCATTTTCCTCTGTGAGGCAAAGACCCCAGGACTCCTCTATTCCTCTACGGAAACAATGGTCAGGAGTCTACTCTCTCCAACAGTGCTCTAGGCTTCCAACGTTAGCATTTAAGGGCAACGTTAGCATTTAAGGGCAACACAAGTGACAAGGCCTGCAGATGGGGAATCTTGGCTTAAGATAAACAAAACAAAAGCAAAGGCAAAGCCACACAAGGGACAAAAGGCATGAAGACCAGGTTGCCTGGGTGCAATGAGGGAAGGAGAAGGCAAGGGCTGATGGGGTCCAGGAAACTCAACTCTGGGTAGTGGGAAGAAGGGTCTGGAAGGAGACCATGCCACATGCACTTTCCCGAGAACTTAGGTCCAGATTTCTGTCTCCTCTCCTCTCTTGGCATTGCCTTGCACCTGCACTCCCCACCCCCAAGTGCAAGATCTCCTTGTCACTCTGTCACGGATGTCCTGCTGGGTCGCCATGGCTGTCTTTGCACTCTGAACACCACCACTCCATCTCTGCCCTGGGTTCCTGCCTATCTTCTCTCCTGATCTGGTTTTGGACCTTTCAAAAGCACCGTGCTTGTCCCTTACCTTTGGTCTCTGCTTGGCATGTTCACCCTAAACCTCAGAAACCTGCTCCTCTGGTCATTCAGATCCCATGACAAACATCTCTGCCTCAGTGGGCCTATGGGACCATTCGATCTAAACAAACACATCCTCCCACCCCAAACCTTCTTCTCTCCCAGAACTGTGTGTGTCATCAATCGGAATGCAAGCTCCAAGAAGAAAGTGTCTTCCCTGCCTCTGTCCCAGCATGGAGCAGGCTCCAAGCTGAACCTGTAAAATGACAGAATAGTAAAGACGATGTCTGCATCCCAAGGGAGCTGTCAAATCTGCTGTCAAAGCCGTGAACATGGACGTCTTCCTACCTTTTGTCAAGCCTGGCACGCAGGAAATGCTGCATGAAGCCACTGTCGTTAATGGTAATGTTCTTAGGTATTTCACCTAACAAATGCTTATTGAGAATCTCCTACATTCCAGAAACTGTGTTGTGAGCTGAGGATGGAGTGTTGACAAAGACAGGATGATCCTTTCTTTTGTGGAGCTTAAAACATTAAATCAGTAAGCATAAACATTGATCAAAGTTGTCAAAAGCATTGAGAAGTCAAAAGCATTATAGCAGCGGGCTCTAAACTTTTAAACTTTTAAAATAAATTTGTATATGCTTTCCTCACATCTCAGATTTTGATGACTGCCCGATCACATTTATAAAGAGCCCCAGGCCAGGGACTCCTACATTGTACCTCCTCAGGGATCTTTTCTATTTACTTTATATTTTTAATTAAACTTTATATTTTAGAACTGTATTAAATTCACAGCAAAATTAAGCAGAAAGTACAGAATTCTCATATACCCCCTGCTCACAGTTTCCCCAGTTATCAATATCCCCATCAGAGTAGTGCAGTCCATGACTGATGAACCCACACTGACAGTTCCATAGTTTATATTAGGGTTCACTCTGGGTGTTGTACACTCTACAGGTTGACATGTATCCATCAGTTTAGTATCATACAGAATACTTTCAATGCCCTAAAAATCCTCTATGCTCCACCTATTCATTCCTCCTTCTCCAGCTCTGACAACCACTGATCTTTTTACTGTCTCCATCTTCTTTTATTTTTAAGAACTCTAGAATTTCAGGCTTCCACAGCAGTGTACACACACACACATGACTTAAGATTCTCCTTCTTCCTTACACATACCTCCCAAGGGAAAGATGAAGAGAGCATTTTCCCACAGTATAAATCTCAGAATTTTTACAAATACATACTAGAATCTAGAAAAAATGTACAATTTACAATCTATGGTTTTAAGTGGTATAAAAGTTTGTTCTAACCTATGACATTCACTGCCAGAACTAGGAACTCTTTCTGTATTATAATCAGCAGGGACTTTGAAGAATTTCCCCTTCTCCATTATACAATGCTGCTTGCTACAATAGAGTGGTGGTGTGGGATCAGAACAAGATCTGAGCAGAATGACCATAATATCAAAACAAGTGTGACTCTACACTGTCAAAAAGTAAATTTACAAATCTTATCAAAATGTTACAATCTCCTAAACCTACTCTCTAGGCTAATGATTTGACTGTCATATCATTCTCGGACTGTAAAAACTTGTATGTCAGAAACCAATAATATTTTCTGGACATTAAATCATTTCAGACGCAACCTTAGTAAAGTCATGCTTAAGAGCGTTTCCAATGTTTCCTTAACAAAGTAAGGTTTTAGTTTCCAGAGACATGAGTTGATCATTTTAATAATCTTTGTAAATAAATGTTATACCCTGCTTTATTAAAAGAGAGAGAGAGAAAGAGAAAGAGAACCTTTTGGAATTGACATCTGTACCTCTAGACTTCAATGGCTATGATAATTTTAGTGCTAATTACAGCAAGTAACATTTAAGTAGTTCCCAACAAATGGTGAGCACTATTTTACAGAGAAGACTGAAGCCAAAGAACTTAAGATACTTGTCCAAGGACATGCAGCTAATAAATTGTGCAGGGAGAATTCAAATGCAGGCAGCACGGTTCCAGGGTCCGTGATCCTAACTACTGAGCACAAAGCCTCACAACTAGACCTGACAATACATTTTAGGCAAAACATAAATTCACTAAAATTCTTCCTCACACAAAAATACTGGAAGTCATGCAGTCATATGCCTTCAGTGGGATTTTATTCCCAGTGTGACTGGAATCATATCACAAGTACACAGTTCATACTGGCCATGAGGTACCATAGCACACTGCTATGCATAGACATGATATGCATAATATCATTCAGAAGGACACCCTTTTAGAAACAACTGTGCAGGGCTTGAAGGTTATAAAATGAAAAGCCATTCTGAGACAGTGAGAGAGGAACCAAGTACCAGGGGGCAACCACCTCAGCCTGATGACTTTTCTGCTGCCCTAGCCAGGACCCCATTGCTCAAGCCTGTTGGAGGAAGAAGAGTACAGGATGGTACATGAGAAGTTCTGCCGAACATTGGTCAGAACTTTAAATTTAGAGTGTCAATTTAGACTTCCCTTAGTAAATTAAAGTTAGTTTGCTTCCTGCTGCCTCTAGACAGTCCAGGTTAGTACTGAACTTGACCTACTGCACCGAATAAAGGCAAATGGAAATTCAGTCATGGATGCAAAATCCTTCATATCTTTAAAAATGACAGATACTCTTAGATATCTGATTCTTTGTGTAGGTCCCACTCTTAGTATAATAACCCAGATGTCTGACTAAAATTCAGCACTAGATTATACTCTGATGTCATGCTTAGAAAAAAATGGTATTCTGCTCTGACAAAATTCCACTTCCTCTTCTTTTGCATTCAGTAAGTTCAAAGAGTTAAAAGAAAAACATAATCAGAAATAAGGCAAATGCAAAAAGGGAAAATATAAGATTTAGGAAAGGTAGATGGGAGACATTGATTTTTATCTTCTCCCATCACTAAAAGTAGCTGTTAGACACTTGAAATCCTTTCTGGACAAATGTGAGGTATAAGTAAATAAAATACTACTATAACTAACTTTGGGAAGTTGTGATGGTATGACAGGTGATGGCCCTGTTTTCTTGGTGCTCCTTGTGAGCACTGTAACGATTCCCATGGGGCCTGAGTTATAATCCCTAGTTGGAGACTGCTTTTAGAACATTTTAAAAATAAATTCTCAATATTGCACCATCTTTTCATCCATGCTTGTCTTGAGAGGTGGCCAAATATAGATGATAGCCAACAGGGAAGATAGTGGATGAAAAAAGAAGGGAACAGTTCAGGTGGATAGGCACTCTGATGCATGTATGTGGGGTGAAGAAGGAAACAAACCATCTTTTTGTGTACCAATGTTTTGCTTAAACCAAGGGGACCACTCGAGAAGCAAGAATCTTCATTAGTACCTCTTCCATGCCCCTGCACTACAGTATCAGCCAGCACTCAGCCCATTTCTACTTGCTGGAATTTTGGCATCTAGTTGTGAAGGCTGAGAACATTAAGGCCATTCCACCTTAAGTTCAGCGTTAGCACAAGAACAACCATCTCAGGCCCCTGTGAATAAGAGCTGAAATTTACCTTGCTTCACTTACAGGGAAAAACAGTTTACAGCTTAACGCCCTAGAAAGCCCTATATCAGAATAAGAACAGAGCTCAAGCCAGTGGCAGGAAGCCCCATATTAGAATGAGAACAGAGCTTAACGCCCCTGAAAGCCCCATATCAGAATATAAACAGAACTTGAGAAATTCCTCCACCCCTTCTGGAGGTCCTCTAGACCAGCCCATAAAACTAAGCTGGAACCCACCTCTGGGTCCAAGTCCCTGCTCTGCTGTGTCAGGTATACTTAGCCCCAAGTTCGAGCTTGTAAATAAACCCTCATGCGTTTGCATTGGTGTCAGCTCCTTGGTGGTTTCTCGGATTTGCAATCTTGGGCACAACATAGTTCTCTTTTCTTCTTTACCCCATTTCTCCCAGAGGTGTGTGTGTGTGTGTCTAGGCATCAATTTTCTTCCCTAAGCTTGCAGTTCAAGAGCACATTACGTAGTGCTCTTACAAGAGTAGGGATCAATACATGTGAAGCAGTAAGGGTCCCAACAGAAATCATCTTAATCCAGGCCAAAGAGAGTCGTCTGCAGCTTTCTTAGAAGGTAGGGCATTGTTTTCACCACCTCTCAAGTTTCATTTTGCCAACTGGCTCATTCATGCATTCAACATAGTTTATGTTGGCAGGCCCTAAGAGTTAGAAAAGAAAAAGATGTAATCTGTCTTCTCTGCCCCAGCAGGACTTGGTCTGTCAGGGAGACAAGTTAATAATCCTAATCTCATGTGATGTGTTCCCTGGTCAAGACAGGAAAAGTATCTGCCAAAAACTAGGAAGAAGGGAAGAGATGGAGAAGGATTCCCAGAGGTGAGTTCAGGCCAAGTGAGGACAACAGGCGTTCATGCATTCCAGGAAGAAAGAGTAGTATATAGGAAGCCCATTGGCTTCCTGCATCCCTGGACTTCCTGCTGCACCTTCCTGGAAACACAATCCATATAAATTTTCACTGTACCAGGGGCTGAATTCTGGTACTAATTTAATGAACTGATTTGGTGGTCTTATTTAACATATGAGGGCACAACATTCCTGTAAGATAAAATGGGTGATATGGGACCAAGGAAATTGAACAAAATCCCCTACCCCTGGACAAGCAGAGCAGGACTGACTCTATTTTGGGCTGCACCCGCCTTGTGCTGACCTGCTTATTACTTAGGGCACTGTCCCACCCTAGTCAAGCCCAGGGCAGACCCTAATCGGAAATCCGGCTCAGTGATACTGCCCCGCCCTAGTCAAAGACCAGGGCACACCCTAACTGGAAATCCGGCTCAGTGATAGGCCAGTTCAAATGGATACTTTAGGGTAAAATGTAATTCAATCGGCCACCTGCCAGTGGACCAGCATGACTGTGCAACTTTCTGCGTATCCCATTGGCCACTGGCCCCTATACAGTTGCTAAGCCTCTTAGTCTCGGGGTCCAAGCCCCTGCTCCGCTGTGTCGGGTGCACTTGGACCCAGGCTCGAGCTTGTAAATAAACCCTCGTGTGATTGCATCGGTGTCGGCTCCTCGGTGGTTTCTCGGATTCACGATCTTGGGCACAACAGATGATTTTTCATTGGGGCTTTAGCTGATCTAACACAAGGGCAGACCATGAAAAATGCCAGGATCTGGCAAGCAGTTGGGGAAATCTATCCTTGGGAGACCTCTTAAGTTTTTTTCCAAACCATGTGTGTAGGCAGCTGCCTCTTCTAACTACTCATGGGGCTCACAATCCAGGTGACATTGGTAAATGAATCCTAAAATCTGTGTCCTGGATTTTCAAAATGGCAGCAGAGTAGGAGGATGGTAGGCTCATTTGGTACCACAAACACAGCTAGATAACTATCAAATCATCCTACACATCCCAAAAGTTAACCTGAAGACTGACAGAATGAACTGAACAACTAAAGGGAGAGAAGAGGCCACACGGTAGAAAGTGTAGAGACATGGCTTAGGGGAGAAACGGATCCTGGCTGCTGCAGAGGGGAGGGAGCTATGGTGGAGGATAAGAGTGAGACAGAGAAGCAGTAGGGGAATGCACAAGAAGAACGTTTCCCCAAAGCCACTGACCTAGAAAATGAGAGGAGCTGAATTTGGGAGTGCTCGCAATCAGTTGGACTTGAGGCTAGAGTTTTAAAGGTCAGCGGGGTTAGCTGGGAGAGAGCCCACAGGGCACTGCTCTGCTCCTGGAGAGAAGGCAGGCAAACAATGGGGGGGGGGGGGGCAAAAAGCATGGAAAAGTGATCTGAGGAACACTAGGGGCACATTAGTGGGGAGATTATTCACTCTTCTCAGAGCAGAGCCATAAGAGGCAACAAGCATGAATACACCCCCCTGGTAACAAAGTTGCTTACTGACACCATTTCCCTCCCCTGCCCCTCAGCATAAACATAGAGCCACCTGCAGAAAGCAATAGGAGGCCAATACTGGTTGCCTAATTTGCTTAACACCAAGCCACACCCGCCCTGTGCTCTGGCAGGACTGTCCTCAGTCAAGCTGTCCTCAGCTTCAGTCCTAGCATGGCAGGCCCCTCCCGCAGAAGACCAGCACAAGCTC
The DNA here is from genome assembly GCF_011100685.1 of Canis lupus familiaris. Taxonomy (NCBI): domain Eukaryota; kingdom Metazoa; phylum Chordata; class Mammalia; order Carnivora; family Canidae; genus Canis; species Canis lupus. The sequence goes on from NC_049250.1 coordinate 3,994,777, forward strand.
TTGCCCACACTGCAGAAATACAAACAATTATCAAGATAATGTCAACAATTTAGACAACCTGGAAGAAATGGACAAATTCCTAGAAACAAATGAATTACCAAAACTAAACCAGGAAGAAATAGGCAACTTGAACAGACTGATAGCCAGCAAAAAAATTGAATCAATAATCAAAGAACTCCCAACAAACAGAAGTCCAGGACCAGATGGCTTCCCAGGAGAATTCTACCAAACATTTAAAGATGAGTTAATACCTATTTTTCTCAAACTATTCCAAAAAATAGAAGGGACAGGAAAACTTCCAAATGCATTCTATGAGAGCAGCATTACCCTGATACCAAAACCAGATAAAGACTCTACTAAAAAATAGAACCACAGGTCAATATCTCTGATGAACATGGATGTAAAAACTCACCAAGAAAATACTAGCAAATCGAATCCAACCACACATTTTAAAAATCATTCAGGATGGGAATTTATCCCTGAGTTGCAAGGGTAGCTCAATATTTGCAAGTTGATCAACATTATACACTACATTAGTAAAAGAAAGGATAAGAACCATACGATCGTTTCAATAAATGCAGAAAAAGCATTTGACGTACAGCATCCATTCATGAAAAAAAAACCCTCAACAAAGTAGGTTTAGAGGGAAGCTACCTCCACATAATAAAGGCCATCTACAAAAAAACCAAAGCTAATAACATCTTTTTATTATTATTATTATTATTCATGAGAGACAGAGAGAGAGAGGCAGAGACACAGGCAGAGGGAGAAGCAGACTCCATGCTGGGAGCCTGACGTGGGACTCCTCGATCCCGGGTCTCCAGGATCACCCCCTGGGCTGAAGGCAGCACTAAACCGCTGAGCCACCCGGGCTGCCCTAATATCATCTTTAATGGGGAAGAACTGAGAGCTTTTCCTCTCTGATCAGGAATAACACAGGGATGTCCACTCTCACCACTATTATTTAACATAGTACTAGAAGTCCTAGCCATAGCAATCAGACAACAAAAAATAAATAAAAGGCATCCAAATCAGCAAAGAAGTCAAATTTTCACTATTTGCAGAAGACGTGATACTCTATACTGAAAACCTGAAAGACTCCATCAAAAAACTGCTAGAACTGATACTTGAATTCAGTAAAGTCACAGGATACAAAATCAACATACAGAAATCCATTGCATTTCTATACACCAATAACCAAGCAGCAGAAAGAGAAATTAAGGAATCAATCCCATGTACAACTGCTCCAAAAACAGCGATACCTAGGAATAAACCTAAGAGCTGATAGACCTGTACTGTGAAAACTGTAAGACACTGATGAAAGAAACTGAAGATGACACCAAAAATGGACCATGCTCATGGATTGGAAGAACAAATATTGGTAAATGTCTATACCATACTACCCAAAGCCATCTACACATTTAAAGAAATCCCTATCAAAATACCAACAGCATTTTTCACAGAGCTAGGAAAAACAAGCCTAAAATTTGTGTGGAACCACAAAAGACCCCAAGTCACCAAAGCAACCTTGAAAATGAAAGGCAAAGCTGGAGACATCACAGTTCTGGACTCAGAGTCTAGAGTGCTGATGGTTACACCATGGGCCCAAATTGTGGACTTTGAGTTGTATAAAAAAGCTGTAGTGATAAAAACAATATGGTACCAGCACAAAAATAGACACATAGATCAATATATAGAATACAAAACCAGAAATGAACTGAAAACTCTATGGTCAGATAATCTTCACCAGAGAAGGAAAGAATATGCAATGGGAAAAAAACAGTCTCTTCAACAAATGGTGTTTGGTAAACTGCACAGCTACGTGTGAAAGAACAGAACTGCCCACATGCTTACAACCAAACACAAAAATAAATTCAGAGTGGACTAAAGGCCTAATGTGAGACTTGAAATCATCAAAATCCTAGAGGAGAACACAGGCAGTAACCTCTTGGACACTGACTACAGCAACTTCCTTCTAGATATATCCCTTGAGGCAAGAGAAACAAAACCAAAAATAAACTATTAGGACTATACCAAAATAAAACCTTCTATACAGTGAAGGAAACAATCAATAAAACTGAAAGGCAACCTATGGAATGGGAGAAGATATTTGTGAATGACATATCTGATAAAGGACTAGTAGCCAAAATATATATAGAACTTAAAAAACTGAACACCTAAAAAAAGGAATAATCCAATTAAAAATGGGCAGAAAACATGAACAGACATTTTTCCAAAGAAGACATGTCTGCCTTTGGCTCAGGGCGTGATCCTGGAGTCCTGGGATTGAGTCCCACATCAGGCTCCTTGCATGGATCCTGCTTCTCTCTCTGCCTGTGTCTCTGTTTCTCTCTCTCTGCGTCTCTCATTAATAAATAAATTAACTATTAAAAAAAAAAAAAGAAGACATCCAGATGGCCATCAGACACATGAAAAGATGCTCAACATCACTCACCCTCAGGGAAATGCAAATCAAAACTACAATGAGATATCACCTCACACCTGTCAGAATGGCTAAAATCAACAACACAAGAAACAACAGGCATTGGTGAGAATGTGGAGAAAGGGGAACCCTCTTGCTCTGTTGGTGGAAATGCAAACTGGGGCAGCCTTGTGGAAAACAGTATGGAGATTCCTCAAAAGATTAAAAATACAACTATCAGGCAGCCCCAGTGGTGCAGTAGTTTGGCACCACATGCAGCCCAGGGTGTGATCCTGGAGACCCGGGATCGAGTCCCACGTCGGGCTCCCTGCGTGGAGCCTGCTTCTCCCTCTGCCTGGGTCTCTGCCTCTCTCTCTCTCTCTGTGTGTGTCTCTATGAATAAATAAATAAGATCTTTAAAAAAAAAATACAACTACCTTACAATCCAGCAATCACACTACCAGGTATTTACCTGAGAAATACAAAAATACTAATTCAAAGGGATACCTGTACCCCAAGGTTTATAGCAGCATTACCTACAATAGCCAAATTATGAAAATAGCGCAAGTGTCCACCACCTGATGAATAGATGTGGTATATACATAGAATGGAATATTACTCAGCCATATAAAGAATGAAATCTTGTCATTTGCAACAACATAGATGGTATCATGTTAAGCAAAATAAGTCAATCAAAGAAAGACAATTATCATACGATTTCATTCATGTGGAATTTAAGAAATAAAGAAGCAAAGGGAAAAAGAGAGAGAGGCAAACCAAGAAACAAAGTCTTAAATATAGAGAAATAAACTGATGGTTACTAGAGGGGAGGGGGATGGGAAGATGGATGAAATAGGTGATGGGGATTAAGGAGTGCACTTGTGGTGAGCACCTAATATTTTAGGGAACTGCTGAATCACTATATTGTACATCTGAAACTAATATTACACTCTATATTAACTATGCTGGAATTAAAATAAAAACTTAGGGCAGCCCGGGTGGCTCAAGCAGTTTAGCGCCGCCTTCGGCCCAGGGCCTGATCCTGGAGACCTGGGATCGAGTCCCATGTCAGGCTCCTTGCATGGTGCCTGCTTCTTCCTCTGCCTGTGTCTCTGTTTCTCTCTCTCCTCTCTGTGTATTCTCAGAAATAAATAAATAAAATCTTTAAAAAATTAAAAAAAAATAAAATAAAAACAAAAAATACTTACAAAAAAATAAAAGATCTGTGTCCTTACTCTTGGAAACCATTTACACAAAGTATTATGGGTATCTATCATATTATATAAAGCATTCTGCAGCAGTTGAGGTTAAATGAGGGCCTTTTGGTTCTGCTGTTAAATGAAGTTAATAGACTTAGGAATTTTTTTTTACAGTATCTTTAGCTGAAATGATGTTCATGTTTTTTTTTCCATTTTAAAATCCAAACATAAAACATTTTGCTCAGAAGAAAAATCACTGGGAGAGGAATGATACAGTGATCCAAACTGATCAGATGGAACAATAAAACAAGATGATTTTTAAACATAACTCAGTTTTTCACTGCATGGTCTGGAGTTAGACAATAAAACCGGGTTATGTCATTTGTTGTAGCTATTCTGTTGCCTGAAAGAAAGGCAGACTATTTAAAATGTTTAAATGTTTTCACGTTGCATTTGGAAAAGATCCCATGGTTTGAATTTTGGTCAGATGCAATCAATCTCATGCAATAGCAAGGAGAATGCCTTCCACATACCTTAAGAAATAGTTTATTGTAATTCAGAGTAGAAAGGAACATACAGATTAGACAAAGAACACACCAAATTGTTTAAATTATATCAGTAACCTATTTGTTTTTGATAAACATTTTAATGACATAAACCTAGGTCACTACTATGGACTGAATGCTTGATTCCCCTCTAAATCCACATGTTGAGCCTGAATCCCCATATAGTGGTATCAGGAGGTGGGGTCTTTGGGAAACAATTAGGTCTTGAGGGTGGATAGCTCATGATGGGATTAGGGCCCTTACAGGAAGAGATAGGAGGGAGATGGTCTCTCTCTCCACCACATGAAGCAATGAGAAGGCAGCCATCTAACTCACTGGACCAGGAAGAGAGCTTTCACCAGACACTTGATCTTGGACCTCCTGGCCTCCAGAACTCTAAGAAACAAATGGCATTTAAATCTCCCAGTCTATGGTATTTTGTTATTATTCTGTGTTAGCCCATGCTAACACAATCACCTTAGGTAAATTTACCACTCCACTGGATTAAAAAAAAAAAAAAAAAAAAAAAAACTTTCTAAAATTTATTTGAAGATGCCATTGAAGCAATGGAATGGGTGAATAGAAACATTTAGTTGCTCAACATCCACTATCTCCTTAACTTAATTGCTGTAGTTCTCATCATTACTATCATGTTTCTCTCTCCCTTTGGAGCCAGAAACATCAGACTCATTCGGAGCCTGGGCCGGGACATCTGCTACAGCAGTGATGGCCTCCAGATGCCTTGGCTCTGAGGCTTGTAGCCTCTGTTTTTCTCTTTCACATAAGGTCTGCATCTTGCCTCATCTATCTAGACCTCGGGCACCCAACTACTTGCTAACACTAATCTGTTAGCGAACACGTCTCCTTGGAACTGCAAGCTCCAAGGAAAACATGCTCTTCTATTTATTCCTCCTACATGACCTCCACTCTCTTTGCCTATCACTCACACAAAACATTCCCCATGTTTTAAAAAACAAACAAAACAACGAAATTCCTCTGACCTTCTTCTTTTCTAACACCTGGAAGGCAAAATTTGCTCTCTGCTACCCCCAATTTCTTCTGACAGATTTGACCACCCTCCTCCACTCCTTTTGTTGCTATGTTCTTCTCTGACTCCTCTTCTTTTTCCCCCCAGGGTCAGCACACCTCACAACTGCAGCGGGCACCATTCCCAGCACCATGGGGAGTTGAGCAGTGCACAGACTTCACAACCACTGCCCACAGTCCTGGCTCTTGCTTATAAATGTGTTCCCTTGACTATGGGGCTTTCCAGAGTTCTAGCCTATGCAGACTTTTCTCATTCTACAAGCGCCTCCTGGGAAATCACATTTCCTCCCTCCAGCTGAATTAATGCACACTCTTATCCCAATGATCTCTCAGAACTGCATCCCTCTCCACCAGGATGCCCAAGTAAAACTCAACGAATTTTCTCTATTTTTCAGATTTACCCTTTGTCACTTATCTTCACTATATACATTACCTATCAAGTTGACAAACCAGGACATTCACTAACCTTTCTTACTCCATAAATGCAAAAAACAGATTGGTCTTTATTGCATCAGACCTGTACAGTTATTCAACTTTTGATATATGCACTCTCTAACTAGAACAAGGACTTCAGCTTTGTGGCCTCGTATTATAATTATTCCCGCAAAAACTGTATTGTGCAATGCTTCTCTTCATCTCACTTATGAATCTACAGTAGGGATTGAAATGTGGAGTTCTGTGTAGAAAACACTATTCTCTTTCACTAATTTAATCTGCATACATCATCTAAGTGCAAGTTATTGTAGGAAATCCGAGGCAAGACCCCTTGGATCCTGGCATCAATAAGCAATTACTCATCCCTATTTTTCGGGTGAGAATCCTGGGGATGCTAACACTTGGTGGAGGCCAACTTCTGAAATCTGGAAAAGCAAACCTACTACTCCTTTATCCTTGCAATCTGGCTTCCATTCCTTTTCTGCTGAAGGTGCTTTTGCTAAGTCATCTGCACCATCCAACTCTCAGGCTTTCAGTTTCCAAGCCCGACTCTGTCAAACCTGGGTCACGCCTCCTGGGACATATCCTGCTGCCTTTCCTATGTTGGCTAGCTCACTTTATCCCCTTCAGTGGTGTGTTCCTGTCCCACACCTCCACCCTGCACCCTCCCTGGCACTTTAGGGGAGTGAGTACTCAACATCACAGATCAACATTTCCAGCTCCTCATAACTACTGCTGGGCTTCAACTATTTGTCCCATGAGAGACCCTCAAATTAACATGTCCAGATAAGACTTGTTTATCCCCTGAACTAATTCTCCCATAGGTTGGTTTGACTGATGAATGACTCCCAGATATCAGGGATGGGGCATACCCTGGACACAACGCCAACAGCTGGAAGCTTTTATCACTTCACAGCCTTGGGCCTGCCCTCTCCTCACTGTTCCTCCACCCAAGATCCTCAAGTGGGCTCCATGAACACTCACCTTCTAGAACAGCCTCTTCTAGCTCCTCTCTGAGGACCAAGCTATCCTGAATCGTTAAGGTGGTGAGACTACACCATGTTAGACCCCCATGATTGGAGGCATTTGCTGAAATAGTGTACCCTGACTTATTAAGCAGGCAATGAAATAGGAAATGCATTTCAACTATTCCATTTTCTCTCCAACAGGTCAACAGTTGGGGTAGGTCTGAATTTAGATATAGTTTGCCTGAGTCCCTCCTCCTTACCTTCAACCATGCCAAATGGAGGAAGTGTCTAGGGAGTCCAGGCCTGCTCACTACGGTTAAGTGATAACTCAAAGCCAGCAAGTTATGTCAGTTACAAAAAAGTCATGAAAAATTCTGTTTCAAAGGCCAAAGTAATCCCTGAGAGTTATTTTTTTTTTTTAAACCTGGTTGTCTGATTGGATTGGAAACTGGAAAAAGCTGAAGGAATCCTATTTTCTTCTTGAACGAGATGACATTTTTATCAGCTAGATAAATGTTTTCATGACGGAACTTGTTCTTTTGCCATTTGCCACCCACAGCCTCCCTCTCAAGGTTGGTATATTTGGAGGGCAAGGCGAGCTTTGTACACAAAGGAAATGCCTTAATTAAATAGTTAATCCTTCATATTGCCCATACTCTCCAATCTAAAACTTTTGGGGAAATTCTCAAATCACTTTTTATATTTTTCTAGTGGAATCGAGATGGTTTTTAGAGTTTGTTTAATCACAGTCCCTGAGTTCAACCGGAGCTCGATCTTTCACTCCTGGGAATTCTAAGAATCACATTTCATAACCAGCAACTGAGATTCTGGAGGTACCACCTAGTGACCTGGTTCTGAAGTAAAGTCAACAAAAGCTACGTGGGGCTTCTGGTTATTGAGCGGGCTCCCTAAAGTTCATCACTATAAATTTTTTGTTTGCTAATTCCAATTCTGAAAGATTTGCTTTACTGAAGTACTCAGTGTAAGAAGTGAGAGTTTCTGAATGGTAGTGGACTATTTGGTAAACGATATTTGCTTTGAATGCCTAATGATATCTCTCCTTTTTTTTTAATATTTTGTTTACAACATATAATATAACCCAATGATACCTTTATAGATGGAAGTAAATTAAAATTGGAGGGAGTAGTTCTGCACTTTTCTAGATTTGAAACACCAACCATAATCAATCATTTAGTATAGTGAAATTTCCTTACCTACAGTTGAGAAAAATATATTAAGGTGAAAATTTTAAAAACATGGAAAGACAAACTCAATAAAGTTATACTACTACTAATTAACATTTACAAAGCACTTTGGCTATGTTTATTTACATTGTTTCCACTGTTACAATGACAACACATACATGTTTAAGTGTGGTTTAACAAAAATTCTTGATGCTGCTGTTAGAGAGAAATCAGGCCAGACTTTAGCTTCCAAAGGCTGATGGGCTTTTTCTTTTCCAGAATTCTTATATTAATGCAGTTAGTAGTGTGCCTTCATGATATTGCTTACTTGTAAATATAATCCTATGTCAAGGATTTGGAGCCCAAAGGAAGTAGAGCACCAATTTTTGTAAACTTTACACATATTTCTTGGCCTTTATACTATTTCTCTAATAGAGTTCACAAATGGAAGGTCCTGACATAAAAGTACCCTACAAATATATGTGGTTGGGCCTGTGTGCTGTTGCCTTTCACTTAAAAAAATTTTTAAATTATCCTCTAAGATTTAAAAGTTAGGGAATTTCATTTTCGACTTCCATATCTTCTTGAAAAATGCAGCAAGCTCATTAACAATAGGCCCAAATTCCCACAGGGCAGCAATGACCTCAGTAGCTGGCTGGCCCTTGCTTCTGGCTCACCTCTCACCCCTCCTGACCTCCACAGATCCAAGCCAAAGTTGCTTGCAGTCCATCACACGACTCACGCAGTAGTTTGTCTTTCATCTTCCCACCTCCCTCACATTGCTTGACCAGGCAGCTTCCTGGAGGTATTTGAATTTGCAGCTCCTATCCTTAATTGTAATCATAATAATAGTGAACCCTTCCATAGTACTTAGTAGGGCCAGACACTGTCCTAAGTATTTAACATGCATCAGCTTATTTAGTCTTCAGAATAACCCGAGACAGTGGACACTATCAGCATCCCCATTTTAGGGACAAGGAAATTGAGACATCAAGGAGTCGAGAACTCACCCATGGCAACACACATTTCATCTGTAGGGCTATCTGGCTCATGAGCAGGCCCAGTCTGGAACCTGCAGACCCAACCATTAGAATTTATTTCCAGGGCAGCCCTGGTGGCTCAGGGGTTTAGCGCCGTTTAGCCCGTGGCATGATCCTGGAGACCCTGGATTGAGTCCCAGGTCAGTCTCCCTGCATGGAACCTGCTTCGTCCTCTGTCTCTGCCTCTGTCTCTGCTCTCTCTCTCTCTCTCTCTCTCTCGGTCTCTCATGAATAAATAAATAAAATCTTTAAAAAAAATAATTTATTTCCATATGTATTGGAAGGCTCTTCACAAGTACATCAACAGTTTTAAATTCTGTCCATTGCATCTAGAAGACAGTGTCTAGTGAGTGCTAATTTCTTCTCTGAAACACCTAAGAATCAAAATTTTGGGTCCAGATCTGACCCAAGTAGCCTTTTAAGTCTATGGCACTTGATGAGACAAACTGCCCCTTCTCTAAAGCTTTTTTGCTGTCAGGAACTGCTATCACAAAATGACACAGGGACGGTTACACGTATAAAGGCCCCTCTGGAGCTGTGCTGATTGCCTGCACAATGCAGTGCTCCCAGGTTCAAGAATCTGTCTTACTACTTTTTAGAGTAAGACTTATTTTGGTATTTGCAAGCGTATAAAATAAGCAAAATGCTTAATGAAAATTACCATAAAGATGTATGGCAAATACGTATGTCTTACTCTGAACAACTACCAACCACTAACCTCAACTTTTCATTACCAAGCTAAATTCCTCATTTCATGATTATGATTAAAAAAATATACACTGCTGATGTTATCTCGTATCTCAAAATTCCAAGAATCTTAGGCTATTTCCGCCTGCTTAAGATTGAACTTGGAACAGTGAAAGAAGTTCTCTCTTCCATGGACATTACATAACCCACAAAAACTTTACCATGGAGTGGTGAGCCTTTCAAATCAGCATGTCCTTTCAGCATTTTTCCCTCTCTTACGATGTAAGGCTTGAAAATTATGATAAGAAAAGATCTGTATTTCACACGTATTATTTAATTTAATCCAAATGTCAGCTCAATGATACAGCTTTATTACCCCCATATTAAGGCAAGGGAGTGGTATTTGAATCCAGGCCCATCTGATACCTGCATCCCGATTTCCTCTACCGTCTCAGTATCCATCCCGTAATCACCCCTAAATGCTGGTTAGGCCCCAGCCGCAGAAGGCTCCTAAGCAGCCAGTGCCCTGCCGGAGCCCTGGAGGGTCTGCTCTGGACACGCCGCGGTCCACGGGCGGCCTGGGGCCTGGGGCCTGGAGCCCGGAGCCCGGAGCCCGGAGCCCGGGGCCTGGAGCCCGGAGCCTGGGGCCTGGAGCCCGGAGCCTGGAGCCTGGTGCCTGGAGCCCGGGGCCTGGAGCCTGGAGCCCGGGGCCCGGAGCCCGGAGCCCGGAGCCTGGAGCCCGGGGCCTGCGGCTGACAGCACCGCCCGCCGGAGGCCCGCGCAGTACGAAGTTGAGCACGAACAGAAGAAATGCAACCTGCCAGCCCCAACCAACTCGGAAGCACGTTCCAGAGCCGAATCAGTTTAGTTTTGTGTTTTAAATGGGACGGACACATGCGGGCCGAATAGGGGCCAGAGGATTTTGGAGGAGCCAGTGAGAGGAACACGCCGAGAACTAGACGGCAGGATTCTTAGGCTAGAGGTGGAGGCTCCCCATAGTAAGTTCTGGAAGGTGCGGGAAAAGGCCACGGCACGAAGGGCGGATACATTCGTTTCAACCCCTCACGGCTCACGTTTCCTTGTCGACAGCGCGGGGCCGCGAGCGCCCACCTCCTGCCGAGTCCACGGCCCGGGCGCTGCGGGGGCCCCGGGACGCGGCGCGCGCTCGGCGGGGGCGGCGGGGGCGGCGGGGGCGGCGGGGGCGGCGGGACCGAGTGAACTCACAGGACTGCGGTCCGCGGCGGCGCCCGAGGGACGCGGTCCAGCATCCAGTGCACGCAGCGCACGGTGCTCGCCAGGCACAGGCAGCGGCTCGGGCAGGGGCGCCCCGGCAGGCACCTCCCGGCCAGGACGAGGCAGGCGGCCCAGCGCACGAGTCTGCACGCCATGGCTCCACCCGCTGCGGGCAGCGAAGCAGCCGGAGCGGCGGCGGCGGGGGGCGGGGGGCGGGGGGCGGGAGAGGGGGGCGGCCCGGGCGTGCGGACCCGAGCCCGGCCCACGACACGCGGCGCGGCTCCGGGGAGCGGCCCCTGGCCAACGGGCGGCGGGGGCGGCGGGGGCGGCGGAGCGCGGCGGGGGCGGCGGGGGGCGCACTGGCTCCCGCGAGGCGGCTCCCGGCGCGTTAGGCGAGCCCAGCCCTAGCCCCCGGCGGTGCCCTGGACGCGCACGTCCTTTATTTACTGAATCGACGCGGAACAGCGTCTCCTTGCGTTCGGCGACGTCAGCAGCTCCCACCGGGCAGGCCGGGTTCCGACCGCAGCTCTAGGCCCCCCTTGCCCTTCCCTGCCCCAAAGTCCGCTTTCAGGTACGGGTTCATTCCCTCTTCTGCAGTCTTCACTCACGAGATCGAGACCAGCCACGTCTGCTGCTTCCGCGAGGGCTCAGAGCCGCACCTGGACCCCGCCCGGCTCGAGACCAGCACGCCCCCGGCACCAGGTGTCGCCGGCCGCGGTCACGGGGTGAGCAGCCCCGATGAGCAGCCCCGAGGGCACCGGCCGAAGACGGACTTCGGGAAGTGCGCGAGGCTTCTGGCCACTCTGGACAGGTGCTTAGGGAAGGTTTTTAGTGCATCCTCAAAGACTAAGATTTTTCAGACATATCTTACCCCTAAACTAGCACTTTAAAAAATGGAAAAGTAGTAGAAAAACAAATTCCAGCTTGGGATGGTCCAATCTTGGTAACAACCCCAGATGACCATGACTGCAGACCTAGTTTTGCCAAACGTTATCAACCTTATGAGGAAAAAGAAATCCATTTGCCTTTCCAGTAGTTTTTCAAGCCCTTAACATTCCACTGTGGGTGAATACTGCCCTCTTTTGGCAAAACGTTCAAACTTAAATATGTGGGGTTTTATTATTTTATTAAAATCCAGAGATCAGAAGAAATAACCTCTATGAAAAAGAATGACTTTAAAATAAACCAGGTATGCTTGACATTGTCCATGCTTATTTTATTTCCTAAGTATTGCAATAAACTAAAAAAGGTAATTTCTTCCTTTCAATCCCATGCCTTACAATTACTATGCTTTTGCCTTGTGCATACAAGTTTGTGCACTGTTTTCAGTTCAAAACACAATTATTAGCTTGTATTCATAGAGCATTTTTCCAGGATAGACTATGCACTCTCTACTTTAGAAAAACCCTAAGCTGCCATTAAATGAAAAAAAATCTGATTACCTCTTGGGATACACGGCTAAGAGCTGCAAGCAAGGCACGGGGAACCCCATGAATGGCACGGCCACTGCAGATGCGAGATTCTTCTCTGGAGTGCCTCAGGACAACCCTCCCACAGAAAAGTATTATTAAATATGTTAAATACTATGAATATATTTTTCAGATGCATCAATATGTTAAGTTAAAGATACACACACGAGTCCAAAAATGAAGGGAAAATGAGAAGTTATTGGCAAGATAACTAAACACCAAAGGCTGGCTCACCTTGATAGTATTTGCTCAACCAAGTAAAAGAAACAGATCTGGGGATAGCAGGGTTACAGAAAGGAGAAGAAAAAGCCTTTTTCCTAAGTGGAGGGTCTTAACTGGAAAACCTCTATTTTCATCAAGTTCATTACGGATGAACTAGAAATAATCCACATTACCCCCTGCCCCCATCCACCCAGAGAACACAAGAAAAACTGCCTGTTTCAAACTTTCTATGGGGAGAAAGGGATTAAAAAAAAAAACAAAAAAAAACACCTCCCTGGAGATGTAGTATTTCCAAATTAGCTTTTAAAATAGAATTTAAAAAGATGCACTAGGTGACCACCAACCCCAAAACATGCTATAGGAGTATCAAACCAAATGGACTTTAAAGTGAAAAATATTAAAGAGGGTTCCCACATAATGTTAAAGGCCCAAACAGACGTAGCAAACCGAAAGTGTAGCATCATTGCATCAAAATATACAAACAAAAAATCCAAACAACTACAATGAACTGACATTCTGCCATCCAAGTGAGAGGTTTTGCTAAAAAACACAAGAGCATACAAAAAAAGTTTAGACTGTATTAGATTTGAATACAATCAAAAATTTGATTCAGAAGACATTTACAGAATACTATACCGAACAACAAAATATATATTCTTTCAAAGGACACCAAGGCATTTATTAAAAATGACTATATATGGGCAATAAAACGAGAAACAAGGTTGCTCTTGTTCATTGCTTCTATTCAATACTGTACTGGAGGTCCCAACCAGCATATCTGGCAAAATTAAAAAAAAAAAAAAAAAAAAACACCCAAAGGAAAAAATAAACTGTCTTTATAAAGATGATTAATCACAAGATGGTAGGATTTAAGTAATGTACAAAAATCAAGAATGGAGCAAAATATAATTTTAACAAACAATGCAATAGCATTGAAAAATACAAAATATTTACACATAAATCAAGACATCTGAAACAGAATTAGGTACCTTTAGTAAGACATTGAATAAGATATAAATAAAAGGAGAGAAGTACCCTATTCATGGATTGGAGGATTCCATATCATAAACATGTTAATTCTCACACAAATTGATTTATAAATTCAGTGATCCCAAAATGATTGTGTAAAAGTAATCTGAGAAGTGGATTGTAATGTCTATCAAAGTCAAATGATTCAAGAATAGCCAAGAAATACCTTAAGTTTAAATTAAAGGAGCTTATCTCACTACAGCAGGAATTATTGTAAATCTATTTAAGACTGTAGTTTTAGCACAGGGATCCATAAATTGACTAACGAAATAGAAAAGAAAATCTAGACACAAAGCACAAACATACAAAAATGTATGACAACACTGTAGATCAGAAGAGGAAAATGGGACTTTTCAAAAAATGGTGTTGAAACAGTTGATCAAAAAAGTAAGAAAAAAGAAAGTATTGTTTCTCACTTTAGACAAAGATCAACAGTATGTGTAAGACTTAAATGTGAAAGACAAAAATCACAACTTTTAAAGAAAATATAGGCTAATATTTTCATGATTCTGGATTGAGGTTGTGTGAAGATGAATGTGACACAATTAAAATTGAAAATTCTAATTCATGAAAGACGCCACAAACAGAATGAGAACAGAAACCACAAGCTAATGAAAGATATCTGTAGTAGATGTAACTGACAATGGGTTAATAGCCAGACTACATAAGGAACCATACAAGCCAATTTCTTTAAAAGAAACTACCCAATAAAACATTTCCAAGACTTGAATGTAAACTTTATAGAAAGGAGATGTAAACCAAGAAACACTCAAAAATGTACAAAACCTCCTTAATAAGTAACAAAGCCTCTATAACACTTCACACTCGAAACAGGCAAAAAATTGCTATCAAATGTAGGTAGGGTTATGGAATAACTGGAATGTTTAAACACTGCAGGAAGGAACATACTGTTACACTATTCAGGGAGATATACTTGCACCATCCATGAAAGTGAATATAAACATATTCTGTGATCCAGTAATTTTATTCCTTGATGCACACCCTATGAAGACTCTTGCACACAATACAGCCACAAGACATGTTGAAGAATGTTGACAACCGAACTATTTGATGTAACAACAAACGTCCATCAATAGTAGAATGAATAATTAAAATGAGTTGTGGATGTAACGTAACCATATACAACATGGAACAATCTCAGAAAGGCAATGTGGAGTGAAAAAAAAATCCTGCAGAATACATACAGTATGATTCCACTTGTATAAAGTTAAATATATATGAAGCCAAATGATATACTGTTTAGAGATTCAAACCTATGTGCTGAAGCTATAGCAAAAGGCAAAGTTATGATAAACACAAAAGGAATACCCCAGATAGTAATTAAGAGAAGATTAAGAAGGGGCACACAAGTCATGGTGATGCCAGTAATCAAATCTAGTAGTAGGTACACATGTGTACCTACATGTACACTGAATTATTATTCCTTGTGTTTTGCATGTATCTTCTAAATATCCTTCACATCTACTTAATACTTAATAAAAACAAATTTAAAAAAAAACCTACACTGTCTTCAGAGGTGGCAACAGTCAAAAGGAAGTAAGATGTCCAAATACAAACAATTGGGTATAATACTTCAAGCATATATCCATAGGTATATTGAGATTTTCTAAATTAAAAAGAAAAAGAAAGAAAGCCAGACTACTGGAGAACAAAATTTAATTATATGCAACTGTTTATTTGAAATAGTTTTCAGTCTTCAAATGATTTCATAGGCTTTGCTTCACTTTTAGCCTCTCAAACAGCTAGAAACCAACACCTAACATTTTTTACATTTTGACCATTATGTATGCTATCTTAATGACATTTTCTTTATTAAGACTGGAACCAAACATGTTAACCAATAAGAGGTGTAGATTTAAATCATCTTCTTGGTAGTAACGGTGCTGTTGACAGTTTGTCAGATTTATCAGATGCTGGACACTATTTCAAGCCATCTCCATCTAGCGATTTGACTTAGGAAAATCATGTTATCTCCCTACCCCTACTTTCTTTTTGTAAAATAATTAGATTAGATTATTTCTATTGTTTTATCTGGCTGCTAAAATCCTTTTAATATAACCCTCATCATTTTCAATTAACTTTACTTCACCTTTATTTGTTACTTCTCCACCTATAAAGCATAATTATCCATACTCAAGTAACCATGAATTAAAAAATACACACAAACCCAAAATATTCTTAATCATTCTAATATATTCCCATTAACAGATAAAAGGGCTTTTCACTTGAATTTTCATTTTTTATTTCTACTTCTTTATTTAAAGTCAATGATAAAGTCACAACTGTAAAATGAATGAATGCATTTAAAAACACAAATGATACATTTCAATGACAAAAAAATATGTAATGATAATGGGAATCTACTGTATACACTTTGCTAAGGTCAACAAAATAAAAGACCATTTGAACAAATCAATCTTCAAATATGTCCTTGACAAAAACTCTCTTTTGAATAGTAAAATCATCATTTAAGAATATTTATGTTTACATAACTGAACACTAGCTCCAAAACCAACAAAGTGTGTAGAGGGCAGCCAAAGGAAGGGTGCTGGATAAAAATACGTAGATACTAGATAAAAATATGTGGGTACCAGGAACTTGATATTAAGCTTCTAAAACTAACAATTTAAAATAAAATGAGTATTCCTAACATGACAATTGTATAAAACTATTTTTTCCTTGATAGAAATGAGATGGGATATTTCTTTATAGTAACAGCTTAGTAATCATCTAAAAAAAAAAAATGTGGAGATACATGTAGCCCCAAGTCACTGGTATAAAACAAATACCTTCTTCCATGAAATTATCTTTCAATTACTAAAATAGTCTAATTTACTTGGGAGAATTCATCCTTAGAATATTTCAGACAGTTATTTTAAATATGTAGAATTACCAGATCTGAGATTTTTGAAACCATCTGTGTTTTACTAATAGTTAAATCTTTCAAGAGCTAATAATCCTTTTACTATACATCAACTGGGTTTCCTTAAATGTATTTGATCAACTACTGAAATAGTGATGCTGGTGGTAGTGATACTCTCAAATTTTTCCTTTTAAAAAATACATAATCCATGTGACACTTCCTTAACAAGGAATGACTGTTTTCAAGGAAAGAAACCAAAAATGGCATTTACTACCTCTTTTATCACTGATAAGCTATAACAGTCAAATGATGGATAGTTTATGTGGTATTAAGAAAAAAGTGAAAATCATTATAATTTTAGCAAAAAAACAAAACAAACCCCCCCACACACACCATGAGAAGTTAAATGAGCACAACATAGGTCCCAAAGGTTAAACTTATGATTCTGAACACAATTTTCAAAGCAAAAGGCATCTACATACAATTTCTGTGAATATCTCATACACTACAAAGATGAATTCAAAGCAAATGTAGGCTAGCTCAGTCCTACCTTGTCAAAGACAAATATTCAAATGAACTAGGAGTTCCATTTGCTAAAGTGCACCTGCTGACCAAATCTGCTCTGGTCCTGCCTCTGAGCACAACCTAAGAAAGAGGCCATTACCCACATTTACTCCCTGTTTGCGCTGTCAACAGTCATACAGAACAATGGGTTTTCTTTTTTAAACCAAATACTGTATAAAGCACAGCGGATAACAGAAAAACCAAACCTAAATATACTATCTTCTAAAACTCCAGCAAGTAAGATAACCTCATTATTTTTAAATACTGAAAATGTAAAGGGTCCACACAAATTAAGAACTGTATTAGGTATATACTTTTTATTTAATACTCACTTGATGTGCTCTTAAAATCTCTATGAGAGAAGCAGATAGTTTCCCCATATCTTTTGGCAATAGATTCAAAAGCAAAAGTAGCAGTGCTGTTGAATTTCACGAAATGTTTTTTGTTTTTGTTTTTGTTTTTTAAAGCTAAATTATTCAGTATCTGTATTGTTATTGCACTCATGTATTGCCCGGAATACTACAGCGACTCAGCAATAGTGATTGCAACAAAGTAAGGTCAGTGGTCTATACGGCATTTGATTTCCTGATTAGAAAAGAAAGTTTTCATAGAGGAAATGCAAACAACTGCAATTCAAAAATCAGTATATGCTTAACAATTATTTAACCTTATACAAAATTAAATGTAAGCCTCAGCACTACAAATCTGTAAGGAACCAGAAAAGGATTTACAGTACACAAATCTTGAGTATTGTTGCATTCCACTCTTGAAGTCACTCTGAGTTAAAACAGCATTTTTTTCCAAGATTTAAAGAAAAATATATTTTATAAAAGGGATTCTTTTTATTTACTGAATACATCATTTTTATTACTAAGACAAAAACAAATTATACTTTTATCACTATAATTCGCACTGATGAAAGAATTCTCTTTTAACTCCTAACAAATGCTACATTTTCAAGACCAAAGGAATTATCAGTAGGCATTCTTTCTTCTTGATCTAAGTTATTTTTCTCTAAAATATGTCAAGTAAGCCTTTAAAGATTCAGGGAGGGGAAGTTTCATGATTTTTTCTCTCAGTAAATTCTGAGGTGGCTCCTCGGGCTTCATGGCTTCACTGTGATCTTTCTCTTCCTCTTCTTTATCTTCTTCCATTTTTTCATCCTCCTCACTGTCTAGAGGCTGAGGAATAAGCTGATTACCCACAAATACGTAAGTATTAATTCTCTGTTTAACCCTCTTTCTTTTTCTTTTGGGTGGAGCCCTCTGAGGAATCCCCTTGGCCTGCATCTCATCATTTATGAAATTTCTAAGTGTACGTCGAATATAAATACGAGCCAAGTCCTGTAGATTCCTGACAGCACAGGGGGCTAAAAAACAAAAACAAAAACAAAACACACACATAAAACATAAAAAAGTAAAACATTATGTATTTGTTCATTTCTTCACAGAACAAAACAAGTATTTCTTAGCAAACATTAGAAAACACAGAAAGTATAAAAACTCTGACGCCATCTAACAAAGACTTCAAGGCACTTACTAAATGCCAGGCCACTATTCTAAATTCTGTGGACAGTGGGAAAGTTTCTATGTACAGATATGTGTATATGTATATTCCCATACCTGCATAAAAATTCTTTGAAAGAATAAATAAGAGCTTAGAAACAGGCTACATGAGAATAAAGTATTTAGGGAACAAGAATAGAAGGGAGTTTTTATACTACATATCTTTTTTATACTTTTTGATACAAAAGTGATCTATTCTACACACTCAAATAAAGGCAACATTTGAGCTGTCTCAGTCTGAGCTTTAAAGCTCTTACACACACACACACACATACACACACACAATTTTTCTCTGTTAATCAGCAAGTAGAACTGGTTCATAGGCAAAGAGACACCACAAATCATGCTGTAAATAATAACCCAAATAATAATAACCCAAGAACACACTGCAGATTTCCTCAATTTATTGATGTTTACTTCTACCGAACACATCACAGTTGGACCCTATCCTGTCGTTTCACTCCTGTCTCCCACAAATCTATAAATGCATAAGCCCTAGAACACACATTCTTCTCTGTAGCCTGTTCCAATACTTTATAAAGAAAGAAATTAATTCTCTATCCCAGTAAGTTTCCATTCCTATGGAAATGAAACCATCATTAAGGGTTCTTCTCAAATGCCTCAACAATATAAAACATAACCCTCCTCCACTTAAACAGCATGAAAAATCTTCATTTATTTTTTATTTCTTTACTTTTGGTAGTCTTTTCTGGATACTTACCTTGGAAACTTTTTTATTATAACCAATGAAATCCTGCCTTCTTTAGTAACTCTGGTACGCGGTTCTCTCCCTACCGTCAGACTATAAGCTCCAGGAGTGAGGGCCACAGCATTTCCTGTTTGTGCTCCCCACAGGGCCCTGGAGGCACTAGGCTTGCACAGTACATCATCCTGTCCAAGGCTCAGAGCACCTCCTGTGTTCTGAACACCAGATCCTATCACAAATTGCATACACCCTGCAGTAGGAGATAGTTTTTGCTTGTTTGTTTTTAAACTCCAGTTTTTCAGACTGATTCAAAGACCTCTTAGCACAGGCCTAAATGGCCAACTACAAAATCTTTTCTTCAAACTATCTTTTTTCAACTCCCTACTGAATACTGGAATAGAAAAGAATTCCAAAGAACCATACTGGATATGCCTATTGGAAACTGTTCTACTGCCTGTGCCTGCCCCCAGCTGTATGAGATGGAAACTGAAACAACATATAACAATTTGAGTTCAAGTCCTGCTTCCGTCAGTGATGAAGTTTTGTGAGCACTGGTAAAAACATGTGACATACCATCCCTTATATGCTAAAATGTGTAAAATACTACCTGCTCTGCCTACCTCCTAAAACTGTTTAAGTTGTTTCACATTCACTCAATACCTAAAGGTAAATGCAAAAAGCCCTAAAAGGTAAATGAGCTTAGCATATTCAAGGAGCTGAAAGAAGGCTAGCATAGATAAAGTTCAGAGCAGGAAGAAACAGTAAGAGGTATAATCATGGATGGCCTTGCAGGCCTTGGTCAAAAAAAAAAACAAAAAACAAAAAACAAAAACAAAAAACGTGCCCTGTTTTGGCCATGCAGCTACTCAAGGGTTTTTAAAAAGCAGGGTCATAATGCAATGAAAATGGCACTCAGGCTCCTCTGTGAATATGGATCATAAAGAGAAGGAGCAGGAGATCAGGTGGGAACACTCCAGTAATCCACCTGAGATCTGACCACACTCTGATGCAGATGGGAGTGAGGAAGATGGCAGTAAAAATGCACAGAAGTGGACAAATTTGAAACACATTTTGAAGACAGGATGGACAAGGGATTGGTTGTAGAATTTTAGCCCATACAAAAATGCTAATGTCAATTACTGACATGACAAAGAGGAAGGAGGAAGAGTGTAGTTGGTGAGAAGAAAATAAAAATTTTGTTCTGTGTTAAATCTGAAATGTCTGTTACATTTCCTGAATGGAGATTTCAGGAAGAAAAACAACAGGGACATACTAATCACCATTTTGGCATGTTATGGGCAATAATACACTTTATACTAAGTGAGGAAAAGAGGTAAAATAACTTGATACCGGTCACAGAGCTCATAAGTGACAGGAGTTGGGATCTGAACATGGACATTTAACTGCAAACTCTATGCTCCTGCCCAACCACAAGCAGCTGAATCATGACCTTGGGACTCAGGGGCAAGGTCAGGGCTGGGGATAGAAATCTGGGAGCCACCAGCCTCTCCCTGAGCACCCAAGAGGGAGTGTAGACAGAGAAGAATGGACTAAGTGAGCTCTGAAAAAGCAGGGGCATGAGGAAGCTGGGAGAATAAATCTATAAAAGAGTTTTAGAAATTATAAAAAAAGCTAAGAAATAGAGCTATAATTAGTCTTTTCAGCTGGTCTTTATTCTTGAACCTCTCTCACATTTTTGGTACTCTCTTTTCACACGTTAATTATGTTCCTCCTCTGCCAACATTGCTATTCCAAGGACACTGTTAGAATTATGAACCTTTCAATCCTAAACTGTCAGAATACTTAACTTCATAAAGAACCAACTAGACCCAGAATGGAAAAGGATTCAGACTTTACTTAAATCCCAAAATAGTATTCACAGGAGCTGCATTTAAGTTTTTCTGAATGATACAAAAACTTTTAGATAATTCTCAGTCCTAGTTATTCAAAAGTCCCCCATATTTTCTATGCTTTAACATTCACTTGTTTCTAATGCTTCCAGTTATGAGATAAGGATTTAATGGACTAGACAATGCTAATCCTGATTGCTATTAAAATTTTATTTTGAATTAAAGCTTTCACTTCAAAATTATAATTAAGGTTATCCCTAACACACACACATAAGCTTTGTTTCCCAAAAGGTAGTCTCATAAAGATTTCATAGGAACCTAGCACTCAGCACTTTCATTTTTATTTATTAATAAAAATTGAAAAGGGCATTATATTTAGGTCAAACTCACAAAAGTGATGATTTGGGGCCATTTTTAACCTTCAAAAACAGCAACTTCATATAGCTCAAAGTGATTCAGTGCCACAATTTCTTAGGTCTCTTTTGTCCCTTGTGACTTATAAGAAATATAGATTTGGCTTCTCATTCCTGACACAGAGCTCTGAAAACACTTGGAATTATCTAAGTGATAAGAGCATAGCAGATTCCTTCCAACCACACCTGAGTTTACATTAATGAGGCAACTTTTGGTAAGCCCCAGAGGATGCTGGGCTGGTTGCCAGGGGAACCAACCATGGGATTAGAGGACTGGAACTTCCACTACCCTCTGGGAGGGGAAAAGAGGCTGGACGTTGAGTTCATCATAAGTGGCCAATCAAACTCTATAAAAAGCCTTAACCGAAAGGGTGCAAAGAGAGCTTCCGGGTTGATGAACACAGAAAAGTACCAAGGAGGCGGTGCACCTAGAGAAGGCATGGAAGCTCTTGTCCTTCTCATAAATCAATCAATTCCAACTGGTTGTGTGTTGGATCCTTTGATAATAAAAACCTGGTAATCTAATAAGTAAACTGTTTTCCTGGGTTCTGTAAGCCACTCCAACAAATTTCTGATTTACAGCCAGGCAATCAGAAACACAAGTGAAAACTCATACTTGTGATTGACTGGTGTCTCAAGCTGGAGGAGGAGTGGGCAGCCTTGTGAGGTAGAGCCCTTTAAGCCTTCAAGGTCTATGCTAATACCAGCTAGTGTCAGAATGGAGTTAGATCACAGGACACCTAGTTGGTGTCCACAAAGAATTGTAGAATTGCTTGGTGTGGAAAAACCCACACATCTGGAATAAAGAAAGATGTACCTACTGGGTGGTGTATAGAGAAAACAGTTTTTCTTTAGTTGGTAGAGAGTTTTTTCCTCTTTCCTTTCACCCTTTCTAAAGGGCCGGCCCTGAACTTAAAGCAGTTGCTTTTTTTTGTTTTGTTTTGTTTTTGTTTTTGTTTTTTTTATAATGTTGTATACTCCTCCAAAAACAAATAGTACTTTAAGGTGAATCAAAAGTAGTGATAAATAAACTTCAGGAAAAGTTCTAACTACATTTTAGTAACTATTTATATGGGCAATTTCACAGCTACAAAATACATTTGGCAAAAGATTTGCACGTGTATGTTTTTAGTTTTTTTGCTAACATTCTTTATTTTAATCCCCTATAATTAATGAAATAATGTTTCTAAACAGAAAGCAATTTTAAGCAAGAAAAGGAAACGTTCTTATTTTCCAAACATCCTATTAAATTTTGACAAATAATATTTTCAGAACATTTTTCATTCTGTGAACATTATTCATAGTGAAGCCTTTATTCTTTATAAAATCATAATTCCCGACTTATT
This sequence comes from Canis lupus familiaris, assembly GCF_011100685.1. NCBI lineage: Eukaryota > Metazoa > Chordata > Mammalia > Carnivora > Canidae > Canis > Canis lupus. Next base: position 4,017,585 of record NC_049250.1, read on the forward strand.
TTTATAAATTTCTATTGGGAGTTGATAATTTTTTTATTATAGAAACTTTCAAGTATACACAAGAGAGTTAATAACAACTTCAACAACTATCCCTTCTAGCTCATCTTCCTTCATCAACACTGCCATTTCCTCTTCCCATCCCTACCACATTATTCTGATGAAAATTCAGACAGGTCATTTAAATACTTCAGAGGCATGATAGATACTTGTTTCTTAATTTAGGCCTGTCTTCCATTCTATGCCTTTTAACCAATTTATCCCTACTTTACATTCACAACCATGTCAATCAACCCAACCAACAACAGTCTTATTAACTACCTAAATCTGTTTATATTGACATCCTTAAAATGAGAAAGAACAAAATTGCCTATTATCATCCATGCCATTCATAACTATGCCATGTAAAATCACACTTATAAAATACAGTTTTCTAAAGGACACTAAACTAGGAAAACTGTCATAATGAGGAATGCTCAGACTGCAACAGTGTCTGTTAGACAGTAACACACCAGTAAATGGCTGATGCACAGAAATGTACAGGGGCTTCTGTAAGGACACTTCTATATCCTTACAGAAACACATCATGCTTATGGTTAAGGTGGGCCATTGTCAAGACCAAACTGTGTTACGATTGTTTTCATTACCTCTCTTTATGTGACTCTCTAATCAGTTATGATAGGTTAAAGAAAACTGTCATAAATAACCTGTAATTCTAATGTCTGGAAAACAGGAAGGAGTAAATAGTTTTGTTATTATTATGCTCTTTGCAAGGAGTTTTTGATAACAAGTATTTGATAACAACAGTATGACGTAGTCTACTGTATAGTATAGCCCATACTATATGGTAACTACATACATGTATATATATATACAGGTATGTGTGTGTACAGTCTAACAAAAAGTATACTTTATTGAAATAATTATATCATGCATGTGAATACAAGTGACAGTTACTCGATTTTGGCGCTAAAAAGAAGTTCCTTTTAGTCCCATAGCACATACAATCACATGTCTCTCTCTGAACAGACAGGAAGGAAGTTTAAATTTAACATTCTAGCAGAGTAACTTTACCTTTCCAATAGAATCAATCTTTTTGATAATCCTTTGGTTGTCTTAATCATTCTTATTTTTAATTTTTCATATACTCCAGTTTCCTTTCATAAGGAAGTTTTGTTTTGTTTTTTAAAGATTTTATTTATTTATTCACAGGAGACAAGAGAGACAGAAACAGAGACATAGGCAGAGGGAGAAGCAGGCTCCCCATGCAGGGAACCCGATGTGGGACTCGATCCCAGGACTCCAGGATCACACCCTGAGTTGGAAGGCAGACGCTCAACCGCTGAGCCACCCAGTCGTCCCTATAAGGAAGTTTTAAGTGGTTTTGTTATGTCATTTTTGTAAGCAGCATACAGTAGCAACAAGTATGTTTGGAAAAAATGGCTGATTAACACTTTCTGAATTGTGAAAGGCTCAAAAGTTTTTTAGAACTGAAGGCCTGATTTCTTTCTAAATGAGATTAAAATTAAGAGCACCGTGTCAGAATTTATGAATCTTATGAAAATGAAGAGAGTGGTCAATAAGTCTCCTTTGATGGCAGCTCCTATTAGAGAAGAATGCTAGTAAGCCCTGTCCTGGGCTTCTGGGGAAGAGATCTCCCTGTCACTGACATTTGCTGCAGAGCTACCTGGGTCTCTGCATCACAACACACCTTCTTCCCCAAGGCAGGAGGAGTGGCCTATACAGTTTGTGTGTAAAAAACATCTGGTCATATGTGGCTCCATCCTTTCCTTTCTCTTTTCCTCTGTTTACAAGCATACTCATTAAGCTCTGCTCACCTGTACTGACAGAGTAAGCCTACACGATGGGAGGTTGCCCAGCACTGCCTTAGCTGGGTGGATAGTCAGACTACGTCTATTAGAAAGTAACACATCAGTAAATAGCTGGTGCACAGAAATGTACAGGGGCTTCTGTAAGGGCACTTCAATACCCTTACAGATACACATTATGCTACGATTTAGTCAGGCCACTGTCAAGACCAAACTATGTGACAGAATTGTTTTCATTACTTCTCTTTATGACTCTCTAACCAGTTATGATAAAGAAAACAGTCAAAAATAACTTGTAATTCTGACATTAAGAAAATAGGAAGGAGAAAAGAATTTAACATGCAGACCTTAGCCATATTCCCCCATCTACTTTTGTAGGTGATAAAAGTGACATTTCAATTCCTAGCTATCTGCCCACCAAGTCCATCTCTCCATTGGTAAGAACCTGAACAGGGACAAACAGACCACAAAAATCACAAAGCTCAAAAGAAGAGAAGATGAAATGAAAATAAAATTTAAAAATTAAGTATAAAGCCAGGTTCCCTGAAATAGATTCATTATTTTAAAAAGATTATTTATTTATTTATTTATTTATTTATTTATTTATTTATTTGAGAGAGAGAGAGAGAGAGAGAGAGAGAGAGAGAGAGAGAAATATCACATGGGGGAGAGGGAGAAGCAGACTCCCCCACTGAGCAGGGAGCCCGATGAGGGACTTGACACCAGAACCCTGAAATCATGACCTGAGCCGAAGGCAGACACTCAACCATATGAGCCCCTAAAATAGATTCATTTAAAAAGCAAATTAAAGGAAGAAGTCTACCATGGTAAAGTTCATTTTTGGTACAGAACTTTACTTACTGATTTTCAAAATCATAAGTCACAAACCAATTGAAGCTACTCTCATCTCTTTGTCTTTCAACTGCAGTAAGTTGATCACTCCCTTTCTTGAAATAGTTTTTTTTTTCTTGGTTTCCAACACAAACACCTCTCTCCTCACTCTTCCCACTCCTATAGCTTAAAATGTCTTTTTTCATTGATGATTTTTAATTTATATCTCCCTCATGCAGTAGGTTTGTATCTACTTGACTACCTGACACATGCATGCCAACAGAGAACTTAAATGTGGCCAGAATAAAGTATGTGATCCTCCTACACCTATTTCCAAACTATTCCATTGCCAGTCTTGCAAACAATGGTACCACCAAATAAATGATACTACTACTCAACTACCTATTCAAGGTAAAACTTTACATCCTCCTTTTTTCTTTACCACCATCTTCCATGAAGTCTACTATTTTTCTCCTTTCAAACAACTCTGTCCACACCAACACTGATTTTCCCTTTAAGTCTAGTATAATCTATCTTCTATACTCTAGCCAATGACTTTCAACTACCCTGAAATTTATTTCTGGCCTTGGAACAACCAAGTTCCTTGCAGCCCAAATAAAGGCTTTTGTGTTTGCTGTCCTACTGTACAGAAAATGCCAACAAACTTAATATAATAAATTCACAACTATAATTAATAAATTCATGTTTTCTTTGACCTGCCCCTTCTTTTCATATGTCCATGAAGGCAGCTAACAGCATCTGGTGCAAGGTAGGAGGAGCTCCAACCCACCTCCATAAAAAAGTTGAATAAATTTATTGAATATATTACTGCCTACATATTTACTTCTTCATAATTATATAGTCCATTAAATCTCAAGCATAAGAGTTGAACAATCTAAGCCACATTTCAATCAGAAAGGACCAAGAGTTACTTACGGAGTCCTACAGAATCTGGTTTGCCATTATCATTCTTACTTGGTTGTACAAGTGGAGCAAATGAAACAGCAAGGATGTTTTTACTTTCCCAAGTGTTTTGTCCAGTTCGCATAATTTGTGTTAACTATTTAAAGGGAAAAACAGAAATAGAATAGCTTAGTCCTGGAAATGTGATCATCTTATAGTCACAATTTTGCTTTAACAAAATAAATGCCAATGGTTGCTATAGTCACTTCTATTTGAATGCAATCAAATTACTTTCATTTAAATACTTACCATAAAATAATAAGGAATGACAAATATTTGCAGCTCTAGAAAGATAAGTCCATGTAAGTAGATCCAAATATGGTCTAGTGACTCATAATATTATATTTGGGCTCTGACAGCTTCTGGGGGTCTTATTTCAATCCACACCTGCCAGGGGCTCCCAAAATATATGTCTCACATAGGTTCAGTTGTTTGGTTAAAGCACTATATTAATAAAACCATGTTCTGATTATTGTTCCAAAGAGTCAATTTCTTGGTCTTCCATGATGGTAAAAAAGGCAGATTCTAATTCTAATCTCAACTTAGTATTTCAAAAATAGATTTAATTAATCACAAGAGGATTAGAAGTTTACCCACCTGGCAAAAATCCATCCCCAGTCCTTGGGAAAAAAATATTAGCTCAGTACATGGCTTGATCAAGTTGAATTAATACTTTCAATTTCTACCATAAAAGTCAGTGCATTATATTTCAGATCAGTATAATAGTATATAATTAATATTTAATAAAATACCAATGGGAAGCCATATCTTAAATGTTTGAAGATATATCTTTAACAGAAAACAGAAGATTGTTCATCTGGGAGTCTCAACTCCAGAAGCATTTGAGTAACTTTTTTCCAGGAGTGTTTTTTAATGAATGTTTTATATTATGTCTTTTTAATAACTGACAAACAATTTGCCACAGAGCACAGTACAAGGTAATGGCAAAAAACTTAACTGCAAATAACATGCTGTGATGTTAAGGGACTCCCTAAGATTATAAACTCCAAAATGATCAGGCAAGGTCCCAGTTGTCTTACACAATTTATCTTCTACTGTATAAACCACAAAGCATTTTAAACATCTCAAACAAACTTAGGTTAAAATGAGTATTACAGATTTTTTTTGAAATGCATTTTTGTACATTTTTTTTGCATTTTTGTACATTTTTAAAGTAATTTCCTTTTGAAAGATCCACCCATTTTTTAATACATCAGTATTTTCATGCATTTATTATACCTAGTAATTCTCAACCGAAGGCAAGCAAATATTTTCAAGTGAGTCAATGTAGTACTAAATGAAGAATTAAAAATTTACTTGTTTCTTCAATAGATTTAAGTAGTCCAAATCAAATCCCAAATATATTTTCTTTTTCTCATGTTCAGAGAACTAAAAAAATGTTTGAAACTGAGCAGCTAGTAGAGATTATTACATCCAACTGAAACAAGCTCCAGGTAAAGAAACTGTAGGAAGAAACGACTTGGCAAACACCATGTAGGTGGTAGCTAAGCTCTTGGTGAAAGACCAAATCTCTTCAAATCCTAGTATAAAGAATTTCTTCTATATCTGCTTTGGTTCAGTAATTAAGACTCCATTTCAAGTTTTGATCTATGGCGGGTACTTCTCTAAAAATTAAACCTACTTTTTACTGATTCCATTTCCCACCTTAAGCTACTGTGTTTAAGCAAAGGACAGTAAAGTTACCTGATCTTCTATAGGCATGACTAGAATGCCTCCAACTTTCAGTAATATTTTCATGTAGTTTTCATGGTCTTTCTGGACACCAGCCCCACAATAAATTCGATCATACTGATGACTGTCAGATGCTATCTGGAGGCAATTACCAACCACAAATGCAGGTTCACAGAACTCAAATCTGCATGAAAAAACAAATATATTTTAATTCATTTAAATAAAATATTAAATCTAAAAAAATTAACATAATTCAGTTTTTTGTAACAGTGAAGTTACCAAAATTAATTTTAGGATAAATATCATTATGAAATTTGATTTAAATATCATATTTATGAAGCTTAACTGATCAAATATAGTGTTTTATCATCAATGATAGAGTGCACATGTTTACAAAACATTAACCTATTTTTTGCCAAACTGAAACCTCATTTAGAGCTTAAAAAAATGAATATAATGAAAAGCCCTTCATGATACCCATCTTATGATGCCCCACAAATGACATATACTAAGGATGAGAATCACAAGGGTCAAACAAACAAGATTCACCTTCCACTGCCCTTTCCAAAAAAAAAAAAAGCTGACAGGCCAGTGTCAATGGGAAGGGCTCATGCAGTATTCATCTCTGTTTGATATTTTTGCTATGGCTAATAGTGGAAAGTTTTGTCAGGAAAAGACATCAATGTCCTGACCACATACCTTAGCAACCACTAAGATTAGGGAGATTTTCCTTACAGATTTTAGCAGAGCTATGTTACAGGATTGTTAGAGGATGTTACTGCTGCTTTGTGATCTCCCTATGCAACAAAAGGAGATACTGTTTTCAAAGCAAAGGCATTTTATCCAGGCCACCTGTTCCTGGTTACAGTGTTGGTTCATGGTATATAGAGTTATGCTTTTACAAACTAACCTATTTAGACTTCTACTTTATTCCTTAAATTTTAACAAATTGGAAAATAGTTACTAACATGTAACATTAATTAAAATCCCAAAGCACTAATAAAACATGTAATCTTTTAAAAAACTAACTCATGGAATATCCTTTTACTTTTAAGTTAATTAAAGTTAATATGACCACACAGCAAAATCAGGCTATTATTTGAGAATGAAATAATTTATATTAAAAGTTTCGGCATGCAGTGAAAAATGACACTGATTGAATCATAATCATTTCTGCTTTATAAAACATATCCTGCCCTTTAGTAATTAATAGACTTATTACATAACAAGTTTCCATTAAAATTCACTAAAACACAGACACATTATCTTCATTAATATTTAAAGAAGAATTTACCAGAATTATGCCGTTTTCAGTATCCTGTCTTCTAAGTGGAAGGGTCAAGGGTAGGGTGGGAAGGACTGAGGGGTTAGGGTGGGGTGAGTAATCTGTGTATACTCTCTTTTCCACACCCACATACTAGGGTAAGTCCATGCCTCATTTTTCCTTTCAGTGCAACTGCCTCCCTGCTAGTCACATTTTTCAAGTCCCTTCCATGGTTTTGTTCCCTACTGTACAGGATAGGGTGAAGTTTCCTTATAGTACCACATGGGGCTTTTTATGACCCTACCATCAAACTGTCCTGCCAGATTCATTTCCTGGCTCTGCCTCCCCTGCATACCCCCTTCTTCCTGCCAAACTATGCTGTAGCCAGACTGACTTACAGTTGACCCTTGAACAAGGCAGAAGTTAGGGGTGCAGACCTCCTCCCTCAAACATCCAAGTATAACTTATGACTCCGCAAAAACCTAACTACTAATAACCTACTGTTGACCAGAAGCCTTACTAACATGAACAGTTGACTAATAGATATTTAGTATGTTACATGTATTATATACTATATTCTTATAATAGAGCTAAAGAAAATATTAAGAAAATAAGGAAGAAGAAAAATCATATTTATAGTACTGTGCCATAAAAAAAATCTGCATTTAAGCCATCCTGCACAGTTTAAAACTATGTTGTTCAAGGGTCAACTGTGTGCTTCTAGTTGCTTAGTGAAGTATTACAAAATGTTTTGGAACTCTGTATCTGTGTATATATGCTGTTCCTTTGACTAAAATTCTTCCCATGATAAACGCCTCCTATCCCTTCAAGATACAGTTCAAATACCAGTTTTAGTAATGAAATCTTATCCAATTCTGTTTTAACAGTATCTCATTCTTGCTACTTGCATAGTACACAGGAAAGTATAAACTTACCTAGGTTAGGGACCATACTTAAATTCCTTTTAAACTCAAGACTATGGTACAACCTATGATTGTCTAAAATATGGCCAAATTATAATTTCTTGACTTTCAACTAATCAGATAATGCAGATCATGTGGTTTAATCACTTCACCAAACTCACAATAAGCATTCTTTAAAATGAAAAGGACTATTTTCAAGGAAGTCTATCTAAAAATATTTATTCTTATAAAAATTCAACTTAAAAAATTTAATTTTATAATAATTTAAGTCAGTCTTATTTTCAGGATGAATATGAGCAGGGAATTTATTTTTAAAAAATTAAATTATTAAAACTTCTTTTAGCAAGTCTGTTAAATCAACTCAAAAATATGCTTATGGTTTTAAAATCTGTCTACTTGTTAAAAATACATGATAGTTTACAGAAGTATGATCTAGGACAACACCATTCCAAGTAAACACCTTACAATTAAAACCACTTCTCAGATTAATAATATTTTATACATCCTTATCACAGCAAAATTAATTAGAAAGAATTTAGTGCCTGATTTTAAAATCAAATGTGTGATTCTGGTCAAATTTCCTTATACTACAAATGAGCACAATCCATTAAGTGAAATATTATTTACTGAGCACCAGTTGTGTGTAAAGATTGAACATACACTGGGAAACAATCATGCCTACAGTTAGTGAAAGAGATAGATGAGCATCAGAGAATCTCAGGAATAAAGATTTAAACTATGATAAATGCTCTGAAGGAAGAGAATAGGATTCTTTAAGACTGACAGTGTAAAGAAATGGACAGACCTAGGGAATCAGAGAAAGCTTCCTTAAGAAACAACAAGTTGTGAACTGAAAGATGAGACAGGGTAATCTAGAGCTATATGGTAGCCGAGATGGTAGTCACTAGCCACATGTGGATATTGAGGTTTTAAAATGCAGCTAGTCCAAATTGAAATGTACTATAAGGATAAAATTCACATGGGATTTCAAAGATTTAGTCCAAAATAAATATTAAAATAGCTCAATATTTCTTTTATACATATGTGTATAGCAGTGAATATGCGTGTGTATGTATGTGGATATGTATTTCAGCCACATAAACTGAAGATGCTAAATACCCTTCTACTTATCACCAGTAACTAGAAGCTTCAAATACTTTCTCCTTAACACAATCTTCCCTTTGAAATATTCTCCTGGTTTTCCTGCTATTTACGTGAATATTTCTTCTGAATTTTAGATGTATCTCCATTACATATTATAGTCCTCAAAATATATTTACTGAGTGAACCATATAAAAAACAAATGTTTTGTCAATTTTTCCACCTATCAACTTAGAACATGAACCCAAAATAAAATCTCAGGACTAGGAGAGAGACTTGCCCAGAAAGTTACAGGAAAAATATGTGCCTATGATACTTTCTGTATCAATATGATGGTTCTTGTTTTATTAAATTAGTCACTATAGAAGCTGTAACTTGACAATACAGAATACAGTTTTCTCAAAATGCAAAAAAAAAACAAACACAAAAAAACACAAAAACCCTCAAATAATTAAAAAAAAAATCCTTGCCTTTAATGAGTCAGTCAACTGTCCTATAACTGAAAGGCACTTTTTTGGGCCCTCCTGAAGACCTTAAATAAGCCACCATAACTTTAGGAAACAATTTAATGCTTTCTTTCCCCAGTAATGCAGATCAAAACAAGTATATGTGCTTCCACTTAGGGAGAATTACAAAAGATAATTACACTGAAAATCAAATCTCTAAATCTATAAATTTCTACTAATGCAAATGGAACATATATTTCTAACAAATACATATGGGATCCTTACACTTTCATTTAACAGTCAAATTAACTTCCTTTGAAAGAATATTCAAATCTGAAAATTTAATAAAACTTGAGATGTTCCTAAGGACTGGACTATTTCTAGATACAAAATAGTAAAAAAAAAACTTCAAGGAAATAAATAAAATTGGAGAACACTGTAATATTTTTAAATGTTGGCACTAAAACACCTAGAATATATTAGAAAATTCATATGCCAAAGACATCACAAAAAAGTTGTAACACTACCAATTTAGTAGTTATTAAGGAAAACATCTACCATAGATAGTGTTCCATCTGGGGGTTCTTTATTGTAACTATGGCTTGGTCTTTTTTTACCAGTAATACATGAATCCTTCACATTAGTAAAGAACACAAAACAATGTGCAAACTGCATACCATTTTATGTATATGTATACACACACACACACACACACATACATACATACAAATAAATGGGTAATGGATTATCTTTCCTAATAAAGGACTTAGAGATGAGCTTAAATATTTTTAACTAGGTACATAGTTGAGGATCTTAGACATTTTGTATTCTAATATTAAAACTATGGCTTATTTTTTATAACAGCATTTCACAAAAGTATACCAATTCCACAGCTAATAATACTTTTTGATAAAGTCGATGATTAAAAATGTTTAGGCCTATGTTTTATGGATATGCTCCTACCCATGTCAGATCACGCTCATGCTGATATTTGCAAAGAACTAAACAACTGACTGGAGATATGGATGAGGGCTACCGTGTTATCAAGAGTAAATTACAACTCCTACTCAGACTTCCACTGTAGACAGAAAAATAAAGAAAACATTTTCTTCCATAAGCTTTCACTATCTTCTGAAAGCTGCATCTCACCTAGGTTTCCACAAACCTCTATAGAGGCAAAGGACATATTTTTAAACCACAAATACAAGTTGGATATAATCTGGAAGACTTTAGCAATAAACTAATCAGAAGTTTTCACTTTATTACAAAATAGTACTACACTATTTATAGATCTATATATAAAATCTAGGTTAAAAATAGTGAAAAAGAAAATCCAAATTTCATTTTTTTCACATTGACCACAAACCTGAGGGGGAGAGGAAAAGCAAGAGGTGTACCAAAATGGCATTTCCTATGTGGTTATTATTTTACTCATGAAAGTATGGTTCACATGTACTTGCCCTAATTTTTATTCTTAATTTAGAAAAGTTCATTAAAATTTTATGACTGTTAGTAAAGTGAAAAGTAGCAATCATTTTTATTCTTTGAAGAAAATTTCTCAAACACAATTTCCCAGATGGAGATGACTCACGTTCCTAAATTACACTGAATTATCCTAACAATGTAAGTTATCTGTATACAAAATAAACAGTTCTGAAATGTGTGTAATAACTATAAATTAATTCACTTTAGACTTATAGTTTGTTTGATTTAAATCTGAAAATTTAGTAATTGTTTTTAGACTCTTATGCAGAGGGAAAATATTTGACACACTCTTACTAAAATGTAGACTGGAAATCATTTGCAGAAAAATATAGAGCACATATTATCTTGGTTTTCAACATGAACACTTGCCCAAAAGACCACCGGGATTCTCATCACTTACCTTAGCAGTGGTTTTCTTTATAGGTGCATGTTGGAATATCTTCGTCTGGAGACGGACAGATGATTTCCTTCACAGCAGGGACCTTGCCAACTTGCCCATATAATTCTTTTGATAAGCTGCTAGGAGATCAGGGTGACCTAGCCTTGCCCTGCAGCTTCCCTCTTAGACGGATAGTCTAGGTCTAGGAGCTGACTGAGAGTAGAAAAAACAACATTCCCCTTCAATACACTGTTGAAGTGGGGGCTGAAAATTTGCACACCTAGTTTATCATGTGCCACAGGATGCTGTCATTGAAAGTTTAGACAATTATTCCAATGGAATAAAGGATTTCAAGGTCATTGGAAAGAATCCTACCTTGTTCTCATTCCTCATCCAAAACAATCTGCCAAATGAATCACAGAAACCTTTTTCTTAAAACACTTTGTCAAAATACACATTTTGGGTTTTAAGAGCTATGACTACTTAATTAAAACAAGACAAAACTTCAGAATTTTCCATTGGGAAGAAAATCCAGGGAAACATTATCTCTTGATCTCCAAATGCAGTTATACTACTCAAAAACTCTTACAATCAATAATTAAGCTATAGTATAAAGCAAAATTTTAAAAATCAATTACTTTACCTTTTCAAGTGTTTTCCCTTCCAACTGCACCAAACTCATCTCAGAATAATTCAAGCATTATTTAAAGCAAAGTGTTAAGAGTAAGTAAATACAGTGTTCTTCCATTGAGTGAAGCTTTTGGAAAATCCATAGATCAAAAACAATCTCTAAATGCTTTATAGGAAATGTGCAGGTACATCACATAAAAGTAAGCCTTCAGTATTTCAACAATTATTTCCCCTAACAATGTGTTTGAAGCCATCCAACTTTTCCCAATGCCATTTCTCATTGATGGAAAAATATATAATTGATAAACAGCCCTGATGACTATTCTCAAGCATTTCTGTTACCACCATTTGAATGTTGGTCACGATTAAAAACTGTTCAGGACCTGTAATAACTGTTATAAAACTAACATCTGAACATTATTGGTGCATCAAAATATTCAAATATCTAAGAAATATTTTGAAATAATGTTGAATATGTAGTCACAGATAACAAAACTATTTCAAGTATGCATAATTCTCTTAAAGATGAAGCAGGACTACTCTGCTGATAAAGTTGACAGAATATAGAAGCATTTAATTTTTCCAATGCAAATAAAACCACATGGGAAAAAATGAACCTATAATTAAAGATAAACTTAGGCCACCAGATACTGTCATAAATCAATTAAACAAATCTTCTAAAACACAGAAGAGTATACTAATTGTGCATTTACCTTAAAACTTATACCTCAACTAAATTTGAGGACTACATTGCTTCTCTGAGTCATCTGTGCCCTCAAAAGTAACTCACACCATAAGTGAGTTTCATTAATGAACAGGGTAGGTATACTTTGTAATAAAAATGCTATCATGCATTTAACCATGTTAACAGCATTCCTTAATTCTAATATAAGGGAAGTAAATGATGAAAAAATAAGTGCTGCTTCAACTTTTGTATCTTGGGCTAAGTTGCTTGACTGTAATTCATGGGGAGCAGCTTACTGCTGGGAAGAAATATTAGAAGAAATCAGTATTTACATTATCATAGCTAAATCAGAACTAAATAAAAAGGCTGGGTTAATGAGGTCACAGCTTGTCTATTCCTCAGTTTTCCTAGCTGGGCAATGTGGACATCAATACAGCCTCTTGGGCTGTGGATTAAGCACTTAGAATGAATGGTACATGGTACTTAATGAACAGACAATACATATTAAGTGCTATTATTTTTTATTACCTCATTACGGTTTTCAGTACTCCTATCATAACTCAGTTATATGAAAAATTATATAGAAACAAAAGTCCTCCCCATTTGAACAGAATGAAAATCTTCAAATAAATCAGACTACGCTGCACTCATTTTGCTACTGATGTTAGAATATTTCCAAAGTCAGCTAACAGTATCCTTGAAAGGGAGGGGAGATAGGAACGACCAATCTCTTATAAGGAAATGGCACACTCCAAAACATGCATTCCAGAGTGCTAAGTCAACCTCATGCACAGGTACACATGTAAGTACATAAACATTGCTATAAACAAATGCTATACCAAACACCAACTCATTTGCAAAGTATAAACTGGATAAAGGTTTACAATTCAGGCTACTTTAACTAACTTATTCTTCCAAGTTACTATAAACTGGCGAGATTATTTTGCTTACTGCTTGAGCACAAATACTGATAATAACTTGACCTTCTCCAAACTTCTTCCCTTATGAAAACCAGACACTGAAGGGCCTTTAAAACCTAGGCCCAAAGACTTGTCTAAATCAGAGTGGGCTAAAACAAAGGTATTCTAAAGAGTCTGTGTGAAGAGCAGAAGTGAGGGCAGCCTGCTGCTTGTTTCTGTAAATATAATGTTCGTAGGACATCTCACCCCCATTTCCTTCCATGGCGTCTAATGCTGCTTCTGCATTACAATGGCAGAGTTGAGCAGTTACTACAGGGACCAGTTAGCCCAGGAAGTCCAAAATAGTTACTAACTTTTACTAGAAAAGTCTTGCCCGTGTTTAGGAAGACCTTTAAAATCAAATGTCAGTTTTATAAGGAAATTTCAGCAAATCTGGAAATGCCACAGGTAGAGCAAAGGGAAAAGCCATACAAGAGAGCTCCCCCTTCGTGCCCATCTCCAAATACAGTAAATTCAGAGTAGCCTCTTCAAATTATTTCATTTGCTGATACAGGAGTATGGCATGGAAAGAAAAGTAAAATGCATACATTATAATAAAGATTCTTTCTCCTAAAAGAAAAAAATACTACTTTCAAGACTCAGGAACCAAGTTTGCTTTATAAAGTACACACAAAAACACACATTTGTATTTTTTAAAAGGTTACCTTACCTTACATATTTTAAGGTTGAGTTTATAGATTCTTTCCCACCTACTATATTTGGAGTTCACTATGATCTCCAATAGATATATGTAGGAAAATTTTAAAGATGCAATTTAAATCATAAGTGACATAACAATACTTTTGAAAAAAGAATTTATTAAAATAGATCCAAACAAATAGGATAAGACTGGAAGGTATTAGGTTTTAGCTATCTCTTCTCTGTGTTACACATGATCAAGAATAATCTGGTACTGAAGAATACAAAAATAGATATTAATTTAATTAATATTAATTAATTAATAATTTACTTTAGATATTAATGTAACAGTTACTTTATATTTTGTTAATTAAAATATGTATTTTGATGACCTGTATACAATTAAATATAATGAAACCACTTGGAAATGGGATTTTTAAAATCACTTTGGCAAGTTTTTCAAATTCAAAAAACTGATTATAAATAAAAATATCATCCACAAACATGAAGGAAAACTGCTAGGAAATCATCAAAACACTAGAATGGACACTATTATAATTTCTGTCACCAAAGCCAAATAATATAAAAAGACCAAAAAAGGAGTCCAATGAGTTAAGTCAATGACTTTACTAAGCTTTCAACCACTACTTTATGCAAAACAAAACATTTTCCCAGTACTTACTACACTTTGTATGCAAGATACTTTTGTAATCTGAAATATTTAACCAATACTTCACATTACTTGAAAACCAGAATAGATAACATTTCCAGAACTAATTTTTTCAGCCTAGTTTATTAATGCATGAATCTGTTTTAAAAACAAGTTGCAACACTTCAGAAACAACTATATTATAAAGCCTGAGTATTTTAACTAAAAAAACAAGACTAATGAAAATTATAAAGAAACATTTAGGTCATGTCACACTTTTTATGATTCACCCACCATTTTATGAATAACAAATCTGTATAACAGAGTAACAACAAAACTCAAGAAATACAAAGAAATCTGTTTTACAATTATATGGAAACAATTTTAGAATTTTTCTTTAAATTGAGACACGAATATGTAGTCTTCAAACTTATCTGTTATGGATTATTTAGCATGTAAATTTCATCAACATAGAAATGCTTTGAATAATGACATATTTTAGTTATTTCCCAGGACTACGCCCATTTGCCACCAATAAACTTGAGCTCCAACGATACTTGTGTAGAGGTGCTTCAGTGATTCAAGGTTCACCCTTGAATGTGTTCTGCCTGAAATGTATTACTATCTAATATATAATAAACCTTATGATAGGCGTAAACATTGGCTTTTACTAATAGTACTTTTCTAAGTGTATTTCTAATAGTATATTTTCTAAGTTCAAATGTATTCAAAAAGTCCTTATGTGTATACTGTTTCAGCATCAAAATATAATAGGAATTCAATAAATTCAAAATTCTACAGTTCTAAAAACAATATAAAAAATATTCATGTCTACATCCTAAGCATTTAACATGCTACCAATCACCAGACAAAAATACTAAACACAAAAGAATGGTAAAATTGAATACCAATTTTTTATAAAATAACAGCTAAAAACTTTTTTATTTCTGTCAAACAATATGCTACTCTTGGAAAGAGAATATGAACCAACACGGTAAGCACTTGCAAAATGATTCAAAGTGTGAATTAAATTTTAATTATTTATAAAAACAAGCATAAATAAAAGATGGTGTTCAGCAAATTGATGCAGAAAATTCAAGTAGCCTGCTCAAACACATTGAATTAATTAGAACAAAATAAACCTGATCATTTTCAAAACCTGAGAATTTTCCAATTCTCTCAAGCCTGTCTGACTGAAGTCTTTAATAACCCAATTACAATCACACTTATCTATACACAAGACCTCCCCTTCCCTCTGTAACACCAAGGATTTTGCAGCAATTCTGTTCTTCAACCAATCAAGTGCCACACGGGCAAAGGGCAAGGGGCAGGAGAGAAAAGGCAGAGAAGGGGAAGAAAAGGAAAACATACTCCAGCAGACATTCGCAGGGTCTTTTCTGTCCTTAGCGGTACTGTCTCAAGCCTAAAACTCTCCAGAGAAAAGCCCTCAGCCCTGATTCAGACTCACAAGTTTCTCACCTTTCATGGTCATGGCCAGGGTCTAGAGGTGAGTGAAGAAAACCCACTCTTAACAAGCCGAATTGGAACTCTGGTTTTGTAATAAAACTTTGCTATCTAAGGTGACTGGGTTCTAAGCTAGTGTTCTAAGCTTTTTAAGACTTTCTTTCTTTAAAAATATCACTAGTTGGGAGATATAAATGTCCTCAAATTTTAAATAATCTCACAGAGTTCATAGACTTTAGCAGAAGACACCTTTGCTCCATAGTTCCATCATTGCTGAATTTTAGAACATTACACACCAAGAAGACTCTCCTGCCAGGCTAAGAACCAACATCTGTGCAGTATTTCTTCAAAAATACAAGTTCAAAAAAAAAAAATCGTTTTCTAAAAAATTGCTCAAACACAACCCTATCAAAAAATATATCAATGTATTTCTATAATAACTAACTTTAGCTATATTATAAGGTAATTGAACATTTTAAGAAAGCCCTTTGTATGCTAACAGGTATCCCTCTTATTTTATGAATAAAGAGGGAAGAACTATTAAATTACCATTCCAAAGGCATAAAACCTGTTCCAGGACAAAATTTTCTAATGCCAGAATATTGTATTTTCAGAAAAGGTACTTGTATGATATTTAATGATGGGAATATTACTCTAATTACTAGGAAAACTGCTAGGAAATCATCAAAACACTAGAATGGACACTATTATAATTTCTGTCACCAAAGCCAAATAATATAAAAAGACCAAAAAAGGATCATAAAGTGATAGTAATACAGAATTAGAAGTGATTTATTTGTAATCTACAGACTTACATAGAACAAAAATTATAGCATCAAATAATTTTTCTAACTTCATTTTTCAGTCATTTTATACACACTGATTTTTGCTGCATTCAACTGAGCAATTCAGGTCAATAAACTAACAGCACTGAGGAAGAGACATGTCAATATGTATCTACTTATCAACTGCTTTCAAACCAAAACTATAGATAAGAATACTTACTTATCAAAGCTATCACTATTTTTGATGAAGCTCTCCAATTTTTCCTTGGCATATTCCACCACATCTGAATGAAGCTCAATCCCATGATTTATTCCAAAAGGACCTGCAATTGTAGCAGCAGCATTTTTATAAAATATATTTTTATTTATATACATATATATATAAAATATGTCTTTACAGAGCTTTTTTAATTTCTGCTCATTTATCTACCACAAGAGAATTTAAAAGGCTTAAATATGTGCACGTCTACTGGCCAGACTTAAAAAGCTGAATGGAAATCTCACTATTTACATAGCTTTAATTTAAAAAAGAAAGAAAGAAAAAAAAACAAAACAAAACAAAGACTAAGTTACAGAGAGTACTCTCAGGGGAGTAGCTTATCTGTCAGGACAACATTGACAAAGAAATAATCATATTCCTATATACAGTAAAAGTTCATTACCATCACATTTTTCACTTACCATTTGTTAAAAGTTTGAGAATTCTAAAATGCCTGAAACCATGTGTTAACACAGATGCTATAGAAGTATCTCACATCACTCCATTACATACTAAATTCTTGGAGTGCCAAGACCACATTCTAAGCC
Organism: Canis lupus familiaris; assembly: GCF_011100685.1. Classification (NCBI taxonomy): domain Eukaryota; kingdom Metazoa; phylum Chordata; class Mammalia; order Carnivora; family Canidae; genus Canis; species Canis lupus. The sequence goes on from NC_049250.1 coordinate 4,035,113, forward strand.
TTTAAAAGGAGCTCCCAATGTCTAGCAGAATGTGACCACTGAGACACTTCATTGCAGAGCTGATTTTACTTTCCTGTTCTAGCACACTTCACTTAGTATTTCTTTTTACCCATAGCTATGGATAAGTGACATTCTAGGAATGAGGAAAAGGAGAGCTCTCTCAGCCCAGGAAGTGGTCGTGGTATAATCGCTGAGAATATGACCAACGGGATTCACATTTCCTAAAGCTACTGTGCATTATTGCCTGCCCTAGGATGTACATGAAAGTAACACACAATCTCATCTAGTTAGGCGAGTTGCTTTTGAACTTCCAAAACTGAGCCAAACAGGGTTTTCCACCCTATATTTTTGTTTTATTTTTATTTTGAAATTGGTCTCCTAGGAAAAAGTGTGTGTATGTATTTATTTTCCTTATCTTATATGTACTTATTTTCTGTATCTTGCATCTTAGGAACCAATTAACTCAATATGCTCCCTACTGAATGTCATTAAAAATACAATGTAAGTGGAGTTCCAATGACCTCTAAGATTTTTTTAAATAACAAAAAATCAGTCATCAATTATCATGTTTGAATGGTCAGAGGACACATTAAAAAAAAAAAAAAAGTGATCTAGAACTACCTAACTATAAAAAATAAACCAAAATGTTTAGAGACTATCTTTAAGCCAAAATCAGATAATCCTTTAACCTACTACATTTGTATCAGATTGCATTTGATTGGTATTATTAAAAAAAAAAAACTAGTTCTACTTGAAAAATGTACTCAGGTAAAAAGGTTAAATAAAACGGTATTTGATCCATCAAAACACAACAGATAGAATTAACTCCCTTTGTAATGTTTTTTATACTTTCAAAGTAAATTATTCTGATCTATGCAATCCTAAATGTTTTGATTTTTTGTTTCCTTACAGTTGAACTACTGGTCTTCATCTGAAAACTGAAACATCCATCTGAGAGCATTTAAGACCTCTTATAATTCCTTATTATTACTATAAACTGAGTCAAACAAAAATTTGCTGTTTTCAAAAATAAAAATGACCTACAAAATAAACTTACAGAAGAACACATGGTGACATCTCTTTTTAATTTATACGGAATCTGAATATTTTGATAACTTTAATTTCCACAAGGAAACAAAGAATACTAGGAAATCCTGAACAGAGTCCCTCGTTTAAAAAACTCAAATTAGGGGCACCTGGGTGGCTCAGTTGGTTAAGTGTCTGCCTTCAGCTCAGGTCATGATCCCAGGGTTCTGGGATGGAGCACCATGTCAGGCTCCCCACTTGTGAAGAGCCTGCTTCTCCCTCCCCTTCCTGTTCATGTTCTCTCTTGCTCTCTCTCTCAATAAATAAAATCTTAAAAAAAAAAAAAAAAAGTTAAAAAAAAACTCAAATTAAACCACAATTATTTAATATTATGTACATTATAAGGAAAATACTGGTTGAAGAATTTCTTTTACCCTTTTAACCGTGATCCATTTAATGTAGAACAGAAACTTTCATATTTTTATTAATAATCTAGCTAATCACCTATTTTTATCAAAACAAAACAAAATTAGGGGTAAATGGGTAAAAGATCAATGAAAAGCAACAATACTGTATAATTTGACATTTCCTGTTAAGGCCAAATGCATAAGCACTATAATAAAGGTGTCCAGTAAAGAATCTGAAAATCAAGTTTCTATTCAGTCTTTCAAACTGCTTTCTTAACAAAGAGAGTTGACTTTCAGAGTTCTAGAACAAAGGGACTACACAGGTTGTTCATCACTAAAAGACACCACTGGTCTCTTTTTCTTCTCCTTGCTTTCTGCTTATTGTCTAAAACCAAAGTGGCAAGTTTTGGAAATAAGGTTAAAGTTCATTAAGAAAATTTCTTAAGAATGTTTTTCACATTACTTGTATTTCATAGTACTTTGATATAAAATTAAAACAATTTTATTAACATATAAAGGATATGGCAATATCATAAATAGACAAGCAGAATATTCTATGCATTAACTTCTAGTGCAAAAACACCATTTATGATTTTTAATGCATGGTATTAATTTAAATATCACAGACATATCTTTATCATAAACTGAATAATAATTGACATATTGAAAATAAATTTAAAAGAATGCATTATTAAAAGGTAGAATTTAAACAGCAATGTCACCAGTATCTCATTTATTTAGAATACGATATGCAACTAGAACACATCAAGTGTATGATAAAAATGTACTGTGACACTGTTTATTACAACTCATATTTGGCATCTATATTAAATAGAACAGAAAAATAAAACACAAAAAACTAAAAGTATACATCGCTACCTCTAGGAAAGGGACTAAGCTCTAGGGCAAGAAGGAGACATTTCCATCATTACACCTTTTTGTCTAAAATCTCTGGACTATACCCATATGTAACTTTTTCAATCAAAAAATAATGGGCTTGGGGCACCTGGGTGGCTCTGTCAGTTAAGCATCTGCCTTGGGCTCAGGTCATGATCTCAGGGTCCTGGGATCAAACCCCACATAGGGTGATAGGGCCAAGGGGTGTGTGTGTGGGGGGGGGGGGGGGGTCCCTGCTCAGCAGGGAGCCTGCTTCTCCCTCTCTCTCTGTGCACTCTTCTCTCTCCCAAATAAATAAATTTCTAGAAAGAAAGAAAGAAAGAAAGAAAGAAAGAAAGAAAGCAAGCAAGCAAGCAGGCAGGCTAGTCAAAGAGATAGCAGAAAACAAGATTTTCAAATTAATAAAAGAAACAGTAGAAAATAATTCTGACAGGAAGGTACAATGGAAAGGTCAATGAAAAAAAAAATTAGGGATCCCTGGGTGGCACAGTGGTTTGGCGCCTGCCTTTGGCCCAGGGCGCGATCCTGGAGACCCGGGATCGAATCCCACGTCAGGCTCCCGGTGCATGGAGCCTGCTTCTCCCTCTGCCTGTGTCTCTGCCTCTCTCTCTCTCTCTCTCTGTGACTATCATAAATAAATAAAAATTAAAAAAAAAAGAAAAAAAAAGAAAAAAAAAAATTAAATGGTATCCAAAAGACAGTATTCGTCAACACTTTCTAACACCATCTAACAGATGAAGCATAAACTTAATTTTGTATTCAATAGTTTTCAATGCTATTTTGTATTTGACAATGTGAAGAAGTTTTTCTATAAAATGATAAAGGCATCATTTTTGTAATACCTATTAGAAAAATAAAAGTACCAACAGTTGACTATTATCTTTAATAGGAAAACAGAGAAAAAATAGAAATATACACAGAAGTCAAAGTTTATTAAGACAAATAGTTACTAGAAAAACCTAGGTAGCCTATGTAATATTAGACATGATTGGTAAGGCTGGCAAAGGCCTATTTATTAAGAGCAATAATAAATATAACAAAATTTCAATATTGGAATTCCAATAAAATCTATAAACTATTTTTCCTTTGTAGCAGTTGGAGCTAATCTAGTTCATTTATCATCAGTCAATAATTAAAGCATATAAGTTATATAAAGGTCAATAATCATCAGGTTTAGGTGTCTCTACAATATCTAGATCTTTTTACATCAATGTTGACCCTATGTTACACCTAATACTACAGCTTCCTTCTCTGAGACACCCTGAAAGGCTGTTTTGAGTATAGTATGGAGGGTAGAGCTGGCCTAAGGCAGTCCAGGGAAATCAGGAGAGTTCCACACAATGTTTTAATGAAGTTTTTAGCACCTTCAGTATTTTGTGTAAAGCTATTTTACAGAACACAGCCACAGGCAAAAACTACTTCCTGAAAAGTAACTAGAAGAGCTCTCAAGATGAGCTAATTTAAGATCCATCATTTTAACTGAGGACTCAGATCTGCATTCCACGGAGCAGTAAGAAAAAGAGTAGATTTAATTTCCAATCCTGATTCCTTCTCCTAACAGCTTTATAATCAGAGACCAGTAACTTACCCTTTGAAGTCTTTCCTATTGCATAAAATGAGTTCCTGGGAAAATCAAGTAAATTACATAAAAGTGCTTCACACACTATAAAGTATAGTATGGGTGCAATTTATAAATCATTACGTGCCCTCTCTTTGTATACAAAAGTGACTAGTTGTAGAAGCAAAATCCTAACCTCTAAATAGTTCTTAACCCTGACTGCATATGTGGGAATTTTTGAATTATATTTAAAAGTAGATTAAATTTAATTTGATTTCAACTGTAAATGCTTGGCTGCCACCCCAGACAGGCAGAGGGAATCTCCCAGGGTGTGACCCAGGCCCAGCAGATAACCGTAAATGCAGCCCAAGTTGAGCACACAAGCCACATCCTCCCAATTTTTAAAATCTCTTTGGACTACCCAAATCTCTGCTCTCATCGGTAAAGTGTTATCACGAGTTAGTAACTACAAATAAAAGCATTATGGATAAAACTAAGTTTTTACCACAAGAGGGAGCATGTGAATCAGTTACTTGATTTCTATGAAACTAGGGTAATGTTTCTCATAAGAACCGAAATATATAATGTAAAAACATCTTTTAATAAGTTCCAACGTCATTTTATTACTAACTTCAGTTGTATAAAATAAAGCATCTTTGGGAAGATTTATAAATAAGTTTATAAGAATTCAGAGACAGTAACAGGTAAGCAACAGTATTAGGTTTCACTCTGTGAACACCTTGAAGTGTAACAAAGAGACATAAAATAGTGCAAAGGTAGATAAAGCAAAGGGGAGTAAAAGGAATCAGCAAAAGATAAGTTAATCATTAACCAGATACAAAGAAACAGACCTCATGAACTGACACTTAAGATACAATTAATTTCTTATGGTTTCTCCATCCTATTACATTACACAAAAAGAGCACATTAAAGAAAAACAAACACTGTCAAAATGTTTACTGAGTCTGGCCACGTTAGGGTAACCATTCTGAAGCTAGCTGGATATATGTATGACTAGACTGGAGACTTGGTTCTCTGCTCTCTAGGTTTAGGAAAGACCTCATGAAGCAAATCCTGAAAATTTTTCCAGAAAGTTAAGAGTTCCAGTCCCTTGAACTCCTCTCAGCTGATGGATTTGTAAGTGCTGCTTTTCTTTATTATACTTGAATCTTAAGATCTATGTTGACACAAAATCTGAACATACTGGTTTACATAAAATGAATCCAAGCCCCTATGTAAATTGCATGTCTAAAATACCAAAACAAACATCACAATCAGCTCATTTACATATTTCCACTCAGCAGGCTAATACTCAAGTCTATATGTTCACAACTTATGACTATCTCATACATCTAGTGGAACATCAAAATACAGATTTAAGTTTCTATGACAGTAAATTCAGTAAATAAAGAAAAAGTTGTGCTCACCTATAAAATGGAAAATAGGTTTAAAAGCTAATTTAAACAGCTTTAGTTCTTGATCTATATATTCTTTTTAATACAGTAAATTTCCCCTGGAAGCCGTTTTCAGCAGCTCTTTCATTCCACTGGGTTTTTATTTGTAAAATATCTGAAGAGATGCTGGGGCCAGCATACTGACCAATTCACAAAATAAATAGTGAACTAAATGAAAAGAATGGCCAATGCAATTGACATCACACTTCTACTACTAGTTCAGAGAGGATATGAATAATTTCAAAGTTATAGGATGTGTCTTGTGCACTGCTGTATCCTCAGCAGCTGGCACAATGTTCAATATAATAAATATCTTTTGAAAGAATGATAAAGTATAAAAATGTAGCTATGGTCCCAAACTTAAAGGATTAACAGCCAAGACTGAGGCAAATGAAATATACAAAGCCTAAAACGTATATTTTTCATGTCTTAATTTAAATATAAAGTACACAGACGAAAGTCCTTAAGTATATGTCAAATTTTTTTTATAGTTATTATCACAGAATGAGGCATTCCACAGAAGACTTAGCAATAAATACATTCCACTCAAAAGAAATTTCTTAGTGATTTCAGCTGTGACAGGAATCTTCTAAAATGCAATACATCTTTTCCTTTATGTACCTAAGAAAATTATGACTTCAGGTCAACTATAATCATATGAGTATTATGCAATGTCGAGGTATTCCAGGCTCTATGAATCTATTCCTGAAGTGGGAAGACAACTAGATAAAATAGAGAAAAGGAAAACCTTTTAAAGTATGCCTTTTGAAGGACACCTGGGTGGCTCAGGTGGTTGAGCATCTGACTTTTGATGTGGGCCCAGGTCATTATCTCAGGGTCATGAGATCGAGCCCAAAGATGGGCTCCATTCCAGCCATGGATCCTGCTTGGGATTCCCTCCCCCCCATCCATAAGTCCCTCCCCCCACACGAATGCAGCGTTCTCTCTCTTTCTCACTCGCTCGCTCGCTCTCAAAAAATAAAAAAAAAATTAAAAATAGAGTATGCCTTTTGATTCTTTTGGATTTCTTTAACCCTACCAATATGTTACCTATTTCACAAAACATAATTAAATAGAGAATAGATTCTGATATTCAGGTTTCCACCTGAGTCATTTTTGGTAGAAAAAAAGTACCTTTCAGCAGAATGAGAAACACAATAGGGTGAAAATTTAGAGAATGGAGACAGAAAGGAACAGTACAGCACAACCTGCTGCTCCTTCTAGTTCTAGGACCCATTTCTGGCCCTTCCTGGGCCATTCTCAGGCAAATCTCTTAATATTTTGGAAGCTCATTTTCTCTTTTATAAGATAAAGCAAATAAATGAAGAGGTTAGGTTTTTAGGAGTTAAGATTATTAACAATTTGAGGTATGTGAATGTACATGTTTCCCTAAGTAGCAATGGTTCAGTATTTAGTAGTTCAGTATTTGCAGACATATGCACAAATGGCTTTAAAAGCTACCATGTACAGGGATGCTTGGGTGGCTCAGCAGTCGAACGTCTGCACAGGGCATGATCCTGGGATCTGGGATCAAGTCCCACATCGGGCACCTTGCAGGAAGCCTGCTTCTCCCTCTGCCTGTGCCTCTGCCTCTCTCTCTTCCTTTCTCTGTGTCTCTCATAAATGGATAAATAAAATCTTAAAAAAAAAAAAAAAGAAAGAAAAGAAAAACCACCACGTACTGATCTCAAGTTTACAAATTTTATGGTGTAGTGAATTCACAAATAACAGGGATCAACTGTATTTGATACAATGATAATCTGAGTTGGGTAGAGTCAATCCTAAAGGTAAATAAAAACTCAAGATGCACAGAGAACCACCTAAGATTTTTCACACCGCTGAAGGGATTGCTTTACAACTTTGAAGAACAGTGTGAGGAAATACAACCAGAAATTACTATGAAAACCTTAAGATTTCTAAAACCTGTACTATTTCCTAATATTTGATATTTTTATTACCATTTGTTACCCAATAATAATTAGCAGTAATATCCCAAACACAAAAATCATGTGTTGATTATTAGAGGTAGCAGCAATGAAAGAGATGGTTGAGTAATGAGTTCCACTCCATACCCAGAAGCAAGAGTGGGGAGAAAACCCTACGATACAGAAAAATAATGGCAACTCAATACAGGGTATGTTGGCAGAAGAAAGGATGCAGAGAAGCCTAACTGGGACTAAGAAGAATGGTTTAAATAGCAAGTAGCCTTACTGATTTCAGAAAATATGACTAGTCTAAATGAAATGGTTCTTTTCAAAACAGATTTACTCAGAGCCCAAAATAAAGCACATACCAAGAGCCTTTGTAATTCCTAAAAAGTAAAAACAAAATATCCTCAAAAAAAAAAAAAAAAAGGGGAAAAACTGAGGTTTGGTTTAATACAGAAAATATACTCTACAAAGAGAACCCTGAGAACCTACAGAGTATGTTTTGTCTTAACAAAAAGAAAGGGGGAGGGGAGCTGAAGAACACTCGGGATCTCCCTGATTGTCTGGCTCACAGTGAGCCAAGAGATTTCTAAAAAGAGGCGTTTAAAAGAGCATGAGAAAACATTTGAAAACAGTATTTCTGATAAAGGGCTTGAATCAAAATCTATAAAGAACATTTACAACTCAATAAGAACACCCAACAGCTTAATTAAAAAATGGGGAAGAAATTTGAAAAGACATTTAATTAAAGATACAGGAATGACTAAAAAACACAGGAATAGATGCTCCTCCACATCATTAGAAGTGCAACTTAAAACCACAGCAAGATAGCTACTATGATAGCTACTAAAAAAAAAAACAAAAAAACAAAAAACACACAAGCACCAGTGAAGATGTGGAGAAACTAGAACCAGTGCAGTCATTTTAGAAAATACTTTGATAATTTCTTTAAAAGTTAAACATGGGGTGCCTGGGTGGCTCAATCGGTTGTGTCCAACTCTTGGTTTTGGCTCAAGTCATGATCTCAAATGAGCTGGGATTGAGCCACACTCAGAGGGAAGTCTGCCTGAAAGATTCTCTCTTTCCTGTGCACAGGCTCCCTCAAAATAAGTAAAACTTTACCAAAAAAAAAAAAAAAAAAAAGTTAAACATAAACTTAACATAGAACCAAGCAATTCCACTTCTAGGAATCCATCCAAGAGAAATGAAAATGGAGGGCAGCCCGGGTGGCTCAGCAGTTTAGTGCCGCCTTCAGCCCAGGTCGTGGTCCTGGAGACCAGGGATCGAGTCCCACGTCAGGCTCCCTGCATGGAGCCTGCTTCTCCCTCTGCCTGTGTCTGTGTCCCTCTCTCTCTCTCTGTTTCTCTGAAAGAAAGAAGAAAAGAAAAGAAAAGAAAAGAAAAGAAAAGAAAAGAAAAGAAAAGAAAAGAAAAGAAAAGAAAAGAAAAGAGAAGAAAAGAAAAGAGAAGAAAGAAAAAGAAAAGAAAAGAAAGAAAAGAAAGAAAAAAGAAAATGGATGTCCACCCAAAAATTTGTACATTTTGAATGTTCCTAACAGTATCATACATAATACTCAAAAAGTGGTAACCCAAATGTCCGTTAAGTGGTGAATGGACAAACAAAATAATGTATGCCCATACAGTGAAGTATTATTCAATCATAAAAAGGAATGGAGTACTAATGCATGCTACAGCAGCCCTGAAAACATAATGTTAAGTCAAAGAAACCATACACAAAAGCCAGTATACTATATAATCCTATTTATATGAAATGTACAGAAAAGACAAATCTATAGAAACAGAACATAGGTAAATGATTGACAGGGGCTGGGGTGGGGATAAGGAGTGGATTCAGCAGGGCATGGGGGATCTATTTGGGGGTGATGGAAGCATTCTCAGGCTGGACTATGGTAATGTTTACATAACTGCAAATTTACTAAACTCACTGAACTGTACACTTAAAATGGGCAAACTTTACTGCATGTAAGTTGCATCTTATTAAAGGGAGAAGGTGGGCTAAAATGGGAGCTAAAAAATAAGTATCTTGATTGAGTCAAAGGCAATCTAAGGGCAGCTGAATAAGGTCCATTTAATAACATCTGGTAAAGAGATAAAGACTATGGAGAACAAATATGATAGCAACATGTAGCTTACCTAATCAGCCTTTTGGACAACACAGCAGCATTAGACAATATAATGTGGTTGCCTGTTTATCACACAAGCTTGCCAACTGTTTTACCTTTAGAAACTAATGTAGTGCTGAGGTAGTGGCAAACATGATATTGGAATGCTTCTGGCAGTTTCTCCAGTCATTTCTATTAACTCAGGAACTAGTCAAGTGACTAAGAAAAAGCCATTAAGTTGGATGAACTCTCATATTATAGGTTTCATAAGAAAGCTATAACTTTTATATTATGGGTATATAAGAAAATGGGAGTGAATCTCTAAGCAGAAAGGATCTAAATGGAAAACCATCCCTACCTGAATCAGAAAGATGATCAGACCAACTTGCTTTCAAGACCTGATATTCATAACTCACCTCTGGGAAACAGAGGACTTAGGAGCCCTCGTCTCTTGGACCAATTTTTCAATGGGATTTCCTAGGTATGGGAAAGACAGTATTGAGAGAATTAAGCACTTGATTCTTTGTGAAAATCCTTAGTTCTAGGAGGAGTCTTGAGAAACAAGTGAACAAGAATTTATCTTTAATGTAAAACCAGAAGTTGTCTAAATGAGGCACATTAGGAGTTGGAGTGATCCATTCTCCAGGTCTGGAGCAAGATAAATGAATGTTATTCCACTTATGAGTGGAAGTTATTCCACTTATGAATAACTGCCTCAGGTGTACTTCAATCACAAGAAATTTCCTGAAGTTAAGATAAACCGAACTTCCTGTCACTGAACAAAAGCTCTCACAAGATGGCTTCCCGTCCTCTACAGGTGTGTTTCCAGAGGGAGCAGCAGTGGCAATCCGTCAATGAGCATTTCTCCTATCTGTATTACCAAATCACAGACACTCTGCTCTCCCTGCCTTAGTTAGCCCTTAGACACGGTTCCTCCAGAGCATGCTCAGCATGTCGTCAATGAGAATCCCTGCCTATGGTGAGCACCTGTCATTCCTATCTTGTGACCAGGAGAGAAGCATGGCTTAGAGCCATGATGTTACAGTTACTTAATAAGGACAAAACTTCTGTTAGTAAGGTCACTGTGAAGCAACAAAGCCAAATCTGATTCGCTGTACTCAGATATTGTAGGGAACATGTAAGCACCTTTCTTTGGGTCCACCTCCTTGACTTAAAACGCTCACAAAGCAAACCATAAAGGGAGGGGGAGGGGCAAAAGCATTAAGCTTCCTCAGAAGCTAGACAGATCCAAGATTTATTAGCTGTTAGTAATCACTGTTTTACAGACTGTTCTTTCTGACTTTCCTTCTTCTTTAAAGAGTTCTTATCTTTCTCACCAAATGATCATTTCCCATCAAAAAGAGTTGAACTTTATCTTGGTCTCAACCGCAGAGTCACACACAGATAAATCCTGGAATAATGTCCAGTAACGATAGTCATACATGTAACTAAGGACCATGCCTCCCCGGAGCCTTATAACAGGGGGGAAATCTCTACTGCATTGTGGATCACTCACAGGGGTCTGTTTCTCCACGCAGCCTTCTGGTATGGTTTTCAAGTTACAATAAAGTTTGAGGTCAGCCTACAAAAGCATCTGACCACAGAATCTAATCTCTTGGAACAGAGACTGAGGAGTAAAGTTTAAGGGGGCAATTTCATTGCTAGCAAGGTTGCTAATTATGACCTCCGCCCCCACTTCCCTGAAGGCCTTTGGCTAAGACTGACCTCCCTCGGCATGAGCCAGCTGACAGGGCCAGAGAGGTGGGACACAGGGTAACAAGTGATCTGAGGCTAGCCAGACATGCTAGGATGCCTGGACTCCAGCCTGAAGTTGCCAGAGCTGGTCAAGAAATGCACTTTCAAGGGATCCCTGGGTGGTGCAGCGGTTTAGCGCCTGCCTTTGGCCCAGGGCGCGATCCTGGAGACCCGGGATCGAATCCCACGTTGGGCTCCCGGTGCATGGAGCCTGCTTCTCCCTCTGCCTGTGTCTCTGCCTCTTTCTCTCTCTCTCTCTCTCTCTCTCTCTGTGTGTGTGTGTGACTATCATGAATAAATAAAAATTAAAAAAAAAAAAAAAAAAGAAATGCACTTTCAAGAAGGAAACTCCCATTTTTTTTAAAAGCTCTACTTACTCCCTCAATTAAGTTCCTTCAATTTGGACAGAGTCTCAAACCCTGAGATCCCTTTTTCAAAAGTTAATAGATTATGTGGGGTTCCCAACCTGCAGAGAAATTCCCGTCTCAGGAATTACCAAATTTAAATGTGAGCTGATTTCCTTCTTGGTAAGAATAATTGGCTACTATTTTTAGGCATACCATTATGTATCAGAAACTTAGTAGTGGGATGAAATAGACTGTTTATGTATTAGGTTGTATTATGTATTAGGAACTGACTCCGTTGTTTTTATGAAATAAACTGCAGGTTCCATGAATAGGAAAGAAAGTAAAGAACTGGTTAATATGTAAGAAAAAGTAATTTCAGGCCTGAAAATGCCTTAAAAGTCACTTAATGTGACTACATAATTTATTGTCAAAACTAGGACTTTGGGAAAGATAAGGATATCATAAATACTGATGCTAGGACAAGAGAGAGAAACTAAAACTGTCTCAGCACCCTGGGACACAGAGTCACCTCGCTAGAGTATATTCATTTCTCTATTCAAAATCCTTCAATGATTCTCCATCACTGCAACTGAATTTTAAACCAGTCTCATCCCTATAACTCGGGCATTTGCCTCAACGGTAGCACTTATCACACTAGATGAGAATGGCTGATTTTCTTGTCTCTCCACTCCCACCAGTCTGACTCAAGGACAAGAGTCTATGTTATGGGCCTTGAGGCTCTACCTTAAGGCTTGTCACACAGCAGCACTCAGGAAATACCAAGTGGCTTAGTAAAAATAATGGTTGTTCACCCTCCAACATCATCCTAAGGTCTTAACACATATTTTCTTCCATCCATGCCTTTTCAACCCACATTCTGTATTTCCCAGGTGTCACTTCCTAGCTCTGTGACTTGAGGCAGGTTAACCTCTCTGTGCCTCAGTTTACTCACCTACACACATGGGAATCCTAATAGTGTGTACATCACAGGATTCTCAGGAACATTAAATGAGTTACTCTATGTGAAGTTTTTTAAACACCACCTCACCCTGACAGTAAGCATACAGTAAGCTTCTCATAGGCAGAGCTATGTGTCCCTTTTGATCACTGCTGTATACGTGTACCAGGAATAATACCTGACAGAACAAACAGTAAGTATGCTGCAAGCTTATTGACATATACTTCTCTTCTGTTTTTCTCCCAAATACTTGCTCTGCCTCACCAGTGCCATATACTCTACACCCACATACTCCTGTATTTCTATCAAAAACCTGGCACCATTCCATTTAAAATGGGACATCGATGACTATTGAATTGTCTATGCCAGCAGTCACAACCCTGTACCTGAGACAGATTACATGATATCCCTGAGTTTCCTGCCTACCAGTTGTTCAATTTTAAGTACAGACAATGATTGGAAAAACAGTCCCAAGGGCTTCTTAAGCCTAGGATTAAATGCACAAGCTAACTTTCAGGGTCAGGGCTGAGAATAAAAAAAAAGATTACTACTATCTTGTGATTCCACACTTAAGGAAGGAAGAGAACTACTCCGAGGATATACATTCAAAGATTGACAAATTTACAAACCCTGTAAATCATAAACAGTAACACAAAGCTTACTTTTTAAAATAAAATTTTACAAAAATAAAATTACCTAAAATTAAGCCCACCATTGTACTTAAATATCCGGTTCCACTTCCCAGGTTAAGAAAAGACAATCCTGGTTGAAGTTTCAATGCTTCCATAACTTCAGAATAAATGCAAGGTGCTGACAAGTGTATGTTCCCATGCTTCCAGGCTAAGTCTTTGTAAGCATTGTCTCGGTAGCCTTCCAAATAGTAATCTCCGCGATCAATCGCTCTGAAGGCTTGCTCCACTCTTTCAGTGCGGATATACTGAGCTTCTTTTAAGTTATCAATTAAGTCATCATTATCTTCCCCAGCACTCACAGCTCCTCCCATGATAGAATTCAAATCAAATCATAAATTTTAAAATGTAATAAAATTAGCAGAAATGGCTTCCAATAATGTAGTGTGGTTTGTTTTCCCTTTAATATTGCACTTGATTTCCAAAAATAAATTAATCCTGAAAGGGAAGAATAAAAATAAACAGGTTTAAATTAATGCTCACAGGAAAGTAATTCCAGTTTATTAAATATATAATAGTCATTATAACCACCATTTTTCAAGGACATACTCTGTTCTGGGAATGGTTTTAAAGTTCCTTAAATCTACTATTTTATTGATTCTTCTAACAATCACAAAAGATAGCATAAGTTTGATTTCATCTGTATAGATGGGAAATCTGGGACACAAAAGAGTTAAGTCACCTCATACTGTGAGGCCCAATATGATAGCCATTAGTCACATGTGGCTACCTAGACCAAAAACTAATTAAAATTAAATACAATTTAAAATTCAGTCAGGAACACTAGCCACACTTCAAGTAAGTGCTTAATAGCTACACGTGGCCAGTTACTGCTATACCAAACAGAGCTGCTCTAGAAAGTGACACTGCTGGGACATAGTCCCAGGTCTTTCAGACTCCAAAAAACATGTTCTTAAGCATTAAGCCAGGTGGTAAGTCTAGTTTAATATGCATGAATAACTTGATTGATTTAAAACTTCTACACTTAAAAAAATCTAACACCTATATGCTAAACATCCTAAATGCACCACATAAATTCAAAATGTTAACACAAAGTAACATATTACCAACTGAATACAAAATATAAAAAATGAAACAAAACAGATCCACCTTTAAAATACACTCACATACAAGTACATATATATTAAAATTGTTTTATTTGGTAAACCCTGTAGTGATAAGGAGACCACAAATTTTATTAACAACTTTAATAGTATAAGCACTAGAACATATGTTATATGTATAAGTACAACAAACTTCTTTAAAGTCAAATTCAGCATCTTTAAATGAGACACAACTGCAATTTGATAAACTAAATAAAAATTTTAATACATCATAATGAATACAATTTAATTTTTATTCAACTATAGTCAATAAATAAATTCATACAATACTTAATTTATGAATTAATAAATCAGGAAGAGGGAAAGTGAAAACTGAAATGCTTGTGACCAAAAACAAGAGTTATGACAGCCAGGGCACCTGGGCAGTTCAGTGTTTGAGTTCCTGCCTTCGGCTCAGGTCGTGACCCCAGGGTCCTGGGATCAGGTCCTGCATCAGGCCTCCCACAAAACGCCTGCTTCTCCCTCTGCCTGTGTCTCTGCCTCTCTCCGTGTCTATCATGAACAAATAAATAAAATCGTTAAAAAAAAAAAAAAAAAAGAGTTATGACAGCCTACTCTGGCAAGGCTGTACCCTTACTGTTGACTTTAGAGAAGAAAAGCAACTGATAACCTCGAGCTTCATCAAGGTCCTCACACCTCTGGCACCGAGCTGCTCCAGCACTACTGGGGCAGCTGTCTCACCAAGTCCTGCCCCTGTCCCCACTGCCTGCCTGTGTCCTCTTTTGTATTTTCCTATGATCTCCTTAAACTATCTGAGCAGAGGAAATACCGTGAACTCATGTCTCATTCCTATTTAACTTATTCAAACTCACTTATACAAACCTAGCTGGCTCCAATGCATCCCCTATACCCAAAAAAGAAGTAACTGAAAAAAATATATGGGCACACAGCACTATTCTCCTCAATGAGTGCATTTCCCAGCACATAGTGCAACTGGCAACATCAATCCACTGTTCCTTCAACAGGTCTTAGTTTGGGCATCCTTTTACAGCCCAAGCATTTCAACTTGCTGAGCACAATTCTAGCATGTAAAGTTTGTTTTTGTTATGGGGGAGTTTTGTTTTGTTCTCTAAACAAATTAGAGGCCAATTACTCGGAGTGAATGCCTTCCCAGGATGAAAGAAAAAGTGGCTATATTAGACTAGGAGGCAGCTTCTGTGAGTCTCCCGTGTGGTACCTACCTTAGGACTTTATAAGCCTAATTCTGACTATGCACACATTTAATGGCCCTACTGGAAATGCTGTATTTTACTAGTTGGAAAAATTATTCCACAGAGTGACCTTAATCCTTCTCTAACCTGGCCAGTACAAAATTACCACAGCAAAACAAATGTGGACTTCACTACACAAAAGTGTACACTCTTGGTGAGAAAGGCAAGAATCATCATCAAACCAACAAGAACTACTACCATTTGCTGACAGACACTGTACTGTTTTCTGTATATTCTCTCATTAAAAGCTACGATAAGCCTATGGAGGAAGGCATTCACATGCCCACTTTCAAGTAGAAACAATCTGTAAAGGACTAGGGTACTACAATGCATGTGACTACGTTGGGACTACAGAAGCCCAGAGCAAAGTGGATCCAGGGACCCAGGAAATCTTCCTTAAAAAGGCACAGATTATATAATGCAATTAAAGGACTAAGGGATTTAAATTAAAGGTTGAGGATATGGCTGGTATTAAAGCAAGAAAGCAGGTAAAGAAAACTACATATAGTTGTACCATAAAATCTTCATCTTGTAAGGCCAGTGATTTTTTTTTAAGCCTGGACCCTTTTGAGAAACTGTATTTATTTATTTTTTTTTGAAACTGATTGTATTTATGGCCCATCTCTCTAATTAAAAAATGAATGAATGAGAAGTTTTACATCCAACTTCAGAAAGATCCCAAGTTCCTACAGATCCATGAGTTGAAGCTAATTTAAAAGCACCTATTAGATGCAACACAGTCAGCCACAGATACTAACAAGGGAGGGAGAATTACATTTCCATTTTAGGAAATGTGTAATTGTGTTTCTGACCTACTACAACAGACCAGAGATCAGGTACTCTAAAAGCTGGGAAACACATCACCCCGTGAACAAGGAGCAGCATAATACTTTGAAGCCAGATTTCCTGACTCCCTTCCCTCTGGTTTGATAGGAAAGACAAACACATCTAAACACAAAGCTCTAGGGTATCCAGGAGGTTGGTGGTCAGGATAGGTTTTCTGGAACAGGATACATAATCTGATACAGTGCATCATGTTTAACACAAATTGTTAGCTCATATATTTAGTTTATAAGGCAATGATGTGCAGATAATGAAGAAGTTGTGGTGGTTTCCATGTTCATGGTTCGAAGTGACAGGAAGGTATAAGATTACATATATTAGAGATACCTTAGCAACTTATGAAAACTTTCAGCAAAAAGCTGAGAATATCGAGTACCTGCCTCTAAGGCAATCGGATGCTGGTACAGTTTCTTCAAGTGGTCTGGGGAAGCTGTGAATGCAGATGAAAAAACTGTTAAGACACTGTTTCTAGATTAAAACAACAGACAGGGGGATGCCTGGGTGGCTCAGCAGTTGAGCGTCTGCCTTTGGCTCAGGGGATGTTCCCTGTCTGGGAATCGAATCCCATAGTGGACTCCCTGCAGGAAGCCTCTTCTCTCTCTATGTCTTGGCCTCTCTCTCTCTGTGTCTCATGAATAAATAAAATCTAAAATAACATAAAATAAAATAAAAAATACAAATACAAAAAAAAAAAAAAAAGACGAAGAAGAAACCCAAACAGATAAATTAAGGCTATACCTAGGTTCAGATTTCTTTAATTTTGATAAAAATATATACAAATAAAATTATATCCATAAGTAAATTAACTTCTAGGACCTAAGTTTCAAAAAAGGAAGATGAACCCTAGAGTTTAAGGTTGTGAAGGACTGACTGTAATGCTACATGCTAATCCCAGCACATTTAGCTATCCTAGAAATGTCATTAGGACTGCTATTGTTTTTGTTGATAAACTGGTTACACAGTTGCACAGGTTTTCAGTGGTATGCTCCAAGGCTATTTTTCCCACAAGCCCTGTTTAGCGAAACATCAGTGTTTTCAGATGTTATAGAAAAACCCAGTACTTGACTTCTCAAGCCCTTAGAAGAATCTCAGGAAACCTGAAGGACCTCAGAACACCTCTGGAAAAGAGCTTGCATGAGAAACTACAAAATGGGATGAGCAGAGCCGTGGTAGAGTTACACAGCGATGTCATGGAACACCAGCCCGAACATGGGGTTGGAGACAAAATGATGGGAAGATTTTCCTAAATATGAAGACCTGGTAAGTACAGAGGCAGAAGGAAGGAAAGGTGTTCAGAATAAGCAGAAAAGACAAAGAGACAAGAGGCAATGCACCCACCCACTGAAGGTACTACAAATAGTACAGTAGTGCTCAAGTACAGGAATAGAAAGCAGTGCTTGGTGAGGCTAGAACAAACAACAAAGAGGAATGAAAAATGAAGCTTGCAGGCCACATACACATGGAGCTTGGACTTCCCCCCATAGACAATGGAGCCAGCAAAGAGAATGACAGACATACTGTATGACTAATTTTAAAATAAGATGTAAAGGAAAAACCATAACTGTAAAAGAAAGAGAATATAATTATAATACATTATTTGGTCTAGGGAAGGCAATGTTTACATAGTCAGAATACTGAAAACACAAGTGCTGATTCAAATTGAATAGTCCTTTAACCACAACAAGATGATGAGAAGGAAGAGGTAAAGAGGGGTATGGAAGTTAATACCTCATCTGTGATTATAGAAAGTAAATGCTATCTAAAATTAATGAATTTTTTAAAAGCATCTTAGCAATGTGGAGGTAATTTCCCTACCACGAAACAGCTGAAAGCATTAAGTTTCTTCTGGAATGTGAGCTTCCAGGTGGAAACAGGTAATGCCAGGAACTGTTATTCTTTGTCTTCAGGGTATCACTTGACTTTCTAAATTGTGTACATGCATTATTTGAACAAAACTGACAAATAAAGCTGAAAATAAAGGGGACAGAAATATAGGTGTATGTATTTTTTTTAGACCAGAATAAGATAAAGACACATAGAAAATAATTTCCTAAGGAATATAAACATATTTAATAAATAAAATAGTCTATGGCAGAAAAGTTCGAGAACAAAAAAGATAATATAGTAAGAATTTATACTACAGAGCTTCAAAGACAAGTCATTTCACCATATCCATAGTTTCTGACA
This sequence comes from Canis lupus familiaris, assembly GCF_011100685.1. Classification (NCBI taxonomy): domain Eukaryota; kingdom Metazoa; phylum Chordata; class Mammalia; order Carnivora; family Canidae; genus Canis; species Canis lupus. The sequence continues at coordinate 4,053,619 of NC_049250.1, forward strand.
GTGGGTGGAAAACAAATTATTATAAATTACACTTTCATAATGTTGATTGATTCCATTACAATAGTATGTGCACTTGTAGAAAATCTGAAAACCAATAAATAAAATTATTCATAACCCTAATATTCAAAGAGCCACTGTTAATATTTACTAAGCACCTATATGCTTTCTTTCTAACACATTAGTATTATACTGTATATATTACTTCAAACTTCTGTTTGCCTTACACATTTTCATGCCATCAAAAACTCTTCCAAAATCCAGAAGCGTGATACCCTGCCACATGGAGGCACCAAAATGTAATCCCTAAATGATTACACTCCCCTAAATGCTAGGCCATGAATTTTGTACTATAATTAATGTATATGTGAATTTGTATTATAATTAATGTATATGTGAAGAGTCTGCAAGTTAAAATCTGTAATAAATATTGTGATAATTCAATAATCCCCTAACTTGAAATATACTTCATTGTTTATAAGGCAAGCACTATTAAAAAGCCATCGCAGCATTAAGTCATGGAAGCATTTGATATTTGTTAATTCTAAGATAATTCCATCTCAATCATGCAAAAGTGCCAAATACAAGTCAAGAGACCAAGGTCTAGACTTAGTCCCATTGATAACCTTGCTGTATGACTCTGGGCAGCTCTCCAGAACATCATTTCCTCACCTGTGAAAAGAAGAGGATAAATCCTATGATTCCTAAGGTTCCCCAGAGCTCTAATTTCCCTGCTATTTTGGCATTAAATCCATATTTGAGTACAGCTCAGTTTTAGTTATCCAGGAATGTCTGTCCTTGCCTCAGCATTTCTGTTATTTTCCTCACATTTTTGGTGCCCCACTGTTGCCATTTTTTCTAACATGGAAAAGAAAAAAAAATTAGAGGAATGTTCAAGTCTTGCATTAAACAATAAAAGTAAAATAAGGAGTTTAAAAAAAGAAGAAAAGGTAAATGCGAAAGAGAGAAGTGTCAGAATAGAGTAAAAGAACAGCTTATCTGCAGTTATGTCTGAGAAGGAAGTTGTCATATTTCATCACAGAACACAATCTCACTCCTTGGCATTTTCTTTCTAGTATGTGTGTTTGGGGTACATACATTCACATAAGCTCACCTGAAATGATGTTCAAAGTGTTCAAAATTTGCTTGCTAGTCTTTCAAAATAAGATACGTGGCATTAACATATTTGGTTAGGGGACGATCTACTGAAGGCCCAGTACAATATAATGGTGTCCTTCAGGCAGCTTAGAGATGTTTTATGGAAGGTTGAAGACAAGTCAAAGGAGGTGGGAAGCACCACCACAGATGGCAGACAGATGTCGCAGAGTCGGAGAACAGAACGAATGCTGACTCATTTTCTTTCCCTCCTAGCAACCAGTGGCAAGCAGCCAACTGCTGTCCTTTCTCTGCAAAGGTGAGGAGAAAGCTCACTCAGCTTTGGGGTAAAGGAGACTAGTGACCCAAAGGAGAACACACCATTTGAGGGCATGAACAAAGGATCTTTCTTCCTCATGCCCTCAAAGATTTTGTCACAGGAGTCATGTGCAAAGGCTACTTTGAGTGTTGAGACAACTACACAGGGAGAAAAAATTTTCTCAATGATAGCAAATAGGTGTAATGAGACATAAATATAGAATAATGAAAGAAAGAAAAGGAAAGACGAGGCTAATGAAGGGGTTCAGAACAAGTCTCCTCAAACTGTGCCATAGGATGTGGACCATTTGAGCTGAAGGCAATTAAGACACAGCCAACTTTGGCACGTGGACCATTTTGACCTGAAGGCAATCAAGATCCAGTAGACTAAAGAAAAGCATTTACCTCCCTTTAAACTACCTCAAAGAATTTAGGTAAGGAGCCTGGCCCAGAAAGACAGCTATTACCAAGACATAACTTTTTTTTTTTTTTTTTATCTGAATGACCAATCTGTATAAGGAGGGCAAACATCTAATTACCAAACATCTGCTCTTCTTATCGTCCTGTGAATCATCTCCTCCCCTGCGACATTCCAGGTGCCTATCCTACTCCTTAGCTCCTGATGGCATGTAAGCCTCAACTGCCCAGCTTATCCTTGGGTCTCACTGTCTTTGTGGGGCTCCCATACATATATCTGTCGTTATGTTAATATGACTATCAGACTGGCCAAAGAGCCTAGAAGGGTTAGAAGAAAGAGTTTTTCCTCCAACACTATTCATGTGCCAATGTTATTATTTTTTTATTTTTTATTTTCTTACTAGTGATAACACATACATGCAATTTCCTGTCTCTACTACATATAGGCACTGGGTTCTATTTCTTCACCAAAACTCTATGAAGAAACACTAACTTCATTTTACTAATGAGGAGACCAAAGTTCAGAGAGACCACAAGACAAACTCAGAGCTCATGAGTAGCTGAGCCACAACTCAAATCCAGTTTGGCAAGCCATAAAATCCTCCTGAAACAGAACAATTTGCAAAGAGGCTCCTAGCCCATAATTCAAAAGTAGAGTTTTTGTCCCCTTGTCCAGAAAGATTCAGATCTCTCGCCGTCTCTCTCAACCTCTCATTTCGTCTTTTCTCCCTTTTAGTACTCTCAGTTCCAAAAGAAGAATGGAATAGTGGAAATAAGGCCTCTGATGTCATGTACTGACTGCAACCTCAGGCAAATTATTTAACCTGTGATCTTCAGGTTCTTTGTCTATAAAATGGGAAAAATAATAACCACATCATAAATTCATAAACAGTGCATAGTGCACTGCACATAAAGCTTCTAACATACACATGTCCAATAAATAATTCACTTTCTTTCACATCCAAGGCCCAAAAAGACACATTCAAAATGTTCATTCTTAAACAAAAGACCAGAAAGGGAAAACAAAAAAGCATCAGTTCTGAAATCTAGTGATCACCTAATGACCTCCTTAATACAAAACCACAGAATGAAAATGTAAATCTTCAAGTTAGAGGTATCAAGAAGAAAAACCAGGGACACCTGGGTGGCTCAGTGGTTGAGTGTCTGCCTTCGGGCCCAGGACATGATCCTGGGGTTCTGGGACTGACTCCCACATCAGGCTCCTTGCAAGGAGCCTGCTTCTCCCTCTACCTATGTCTCTGCCTCTGTCTCTCATGAATAAATAAATAAAATCTCAAAAAAAAAAAAAAAAAAAGAAGAAGAAAAACCAAAGCACAATATATACAGAAGAGAGAAGAAAAATACACTCATTCATATATAACTTTATTGAGAGAGGTTAATGTAAAAACAAAACAAACCCCCCCAAAAAATAATGCAGTGCCTTCTGTCACACTCTGGGCCACAAACTAGGTGAAGAGGCCAAAATTAGGACCAGCTGCCCTCTGTACTCAGGCAGCAATCAGGTACTGAACCTCTCTCTGGTAGTTACTAGCTAACTTCCACTTGTGCTAATTTTCTCTAATGGAGCATTCGTCACATAAATTAGCAAAAATTACCTGTCCTATATAATTTTGTTTGGTTTTAACACATGTTTTCTGTCCAAACTGTAAACTCAATAATAATAAAGATAACATAAAATGAAGATAAAATCATATATTTAAAATATTCCTTAAAAAAAAAAAAAAAAAAGGGAATCCCTGGGTGGCGCAGCGGTTTGGCGCCTGCCTTTGGCCCAGGGCGTGATCCTGGAGACCTGGGATCGAATCCCACGTGGGGCTCCCGGTGCATGGAGCCTGCTTCTCCCTCTGCCTGTGTCTCTGCCTCTCTCTCTCTCTCTGTGACTATCATAAATAAATAAAGAAAAAAATATTTAAAAAAATAAAATAAAATAAAATATTCCTCACAGTTGTAAAGGTGCAAGCATTTAATAAATAGTGACTAAATATAAAATACTGGCAGAGTAACTTCTGGCTTTCTACTCTAGGGCATCCTTTGAAATGTGAACATATCTAACAGCTGCAGCAAAGTGAAAGTATATTTTTCCTTTATAATCCCTTGAACTCTGGAATCTTCATCTGATCAGACAGCTGATAAACCACTGTCTTAAGAAAAAGACTATCTGCTCCCCAATCTTTCAATTCACTACTACAAATAGTTTCAAGTAACAAAAGAAAGTTCTTGGAAACAAAGAGGCTCTATATTTTGATATTTGGCAAGTTTTAAGATGCCTATGTTCATAGATGTAGGCTTTTCGGTCATATTCTCAATTCTATTCCAGTTTTGCTTCTATGCCTTTTCTCTCTCTCCACTTTCCCCTTCATTCTTTTAATTTCCTATTCTCCTTTCCTGGGGCAGGGAAGACCAACATAAACTCAAACAAGATGGAGAAACAGTAGGAAGTAGCTCTATGGGAGTTCAAGGTATAGGATATAAGGGGATGGAAGAATATAAAACATTTTTAAAGGACAAGATGAGGCAATTCAAGCTGAAATTTCATCATTTTGGAAGTTACAGCATTTCATGTACCTCCAATGTCCCCTCCACTCCTTTTACTTAAAGTTCTGAGTATATGATCTCTTCAAACCTGTATCACTACACAATCATGTGTCTGTATTCCTAAACACAATCATATCTGTATAACACAAATGCCCTCAATATGCAAAGTTTCATGTATCTCTGAGGTAACAAAATCATCAGAAAATAACTGCCTCAGATTTTAGGATTATTGCTTAACATCTCCAGTTTTTCAAGAAATATAAGAAGTGCTCTAATAATCATCCTTAACACTTAAAAAAACATTCCTTATAGAAGCTACAGCCTAGAAAACCCCTTCAAACAGAAGAGTTGTTTACCTCCTGTACGTAACTCAGAAAAAGTCTGAAGTAGAATACGAAAATGACAAATAAGCTTTCTGGTTTTAGTCCGTTAAGTAACAATGTTCTTAGGAAGTAATGAGATCAATAAAGAAGCATGAGAGAAAAGCATACACATTTTTGGTGCCTTAAGGTCAGGCTTTTAAAGTTAGGCTTATTTCATCTGAAAAATTTTGAGTTCACAAGAAAAATATTCAAATAAAAATAAAACAATATTCCAAAGCAAAATCCCACAATTTGGGTATTCGGATGATCTGTATCTGTTCCATTCTACTAGTATACAATAAACCAAAATGTGAGCTCACACCGAAGATATTCTTTCTGCATGTTATCATACCATGGAATACAAAGACTGGCCTTGTCACACCATATGACTGAGGAAATGGTTATCTTTTCTGGCTTTGGTTTTCTTCTTCTGGATGATACCATCACTAAATAAAATTTTCTTGATGGCATCTGTAAAAACCTTAAAAATGTCTTTACTATACAAAGATAAAGAATGTATATAGGTTAACTATAAAGTTTTTTTGCCATATAAAGTGGTATCTTTCCAAAGTGCATGATGATCATTTTATCTATAGATAGGCAGCAAAAACTATATAGAATAAAATACCTAGTTATATATCATTCTTAATTTTTCAGTGCTTCAACAAACTCATAAAATTTTATTAACTTCCCCAAGGTATCTACACAGGACAGGTGGTATTACCTGCATCATGCAAATGAAGAAAACCAATTGAGAAAATTGTTTGTTCTAGATTTCCCATTTAATACAGAGATATTTCAGTCTTATTCATAGATCTAATGGCATACACTACTACCATATTCATGTTATCATAAATAAGAAAATACAGCAACCAGAAATGTAGGTCTGAGACTCTATGACAAATACACCACATTTGATACTAATACCTTCGCTTCATTTATTGGGACAAATAACTATCCCTACTTTTTACTCATGATCCAGAGGAAGTTTAAGAAGTTCTTAAAAATAAATTGTAATAAGGGATGCCTGGGTGGCTAAGTCAGTTAAGTGTCTGTCCTCAGCTCAGGTCATGATCACAGGGTCCTGGGATAGAACCCTGCATCAGGCTCTCTGCTCAGCGGGGATTCCGCTTCTCCCTCTATCCCTTCCCACTGTGACTCATAAGCTCTCTCACTCTCTCTCAAATAAATAAATATAATCTTTAAAATAAGATAAAATAAAACAAACTGTAATCATAAGATTATCACCATTATACTATAGACTCTCAATAAGTGCTAGGAAGCTCACCTTAACTTTAAATGATTAATCCGTCATCAGTAGTTCTTTGTATCAATAAAACTCATTTGGAGAACACCATGCAAACTGAATAACCAAAATGCTGTGAAAGCTTGTTAAACTAGAGCTCAGTATCTCCCTCCAGGCTTCATTTAACAAGTTCTTTACCACTGGTTCAGCAAGCTGAGTAGGACCCAGAGACACTGAGGATATAGAAGTCAAAGAATGGCTTCAGTACAGTTCAGTAGACAGTCTTTGTTCATGAAATCAGTCTCTTAAATGGTTCGTGTATTTTCAAAAAAAAATGTTTAAAAATTACTTTTAATTTGGCTATAAGTTCACAACTGCAGTTTTTTAATAATGTAAGGGAATATTTCATATCAATTAGATTGATCGTCAAACTGTGTCCTCATAAGTGAGTATGTTTATTAACAGTATACATTAAAATACCAAAAGTCTCTCAACAAAAAGTTACTCAAAGCAATTAGTATTGCCTTACACTTAGATATTCTAAGTTCTGCATAAAAGGACTTCCACTTGATTTCTTCATTCAATTAACAAAACCTGATCACATATTTATGCCTCAGAAACTATGATAAGCATGGAGGATTCAGAGACCACACTGCAGAAGCTAAATTAAAACTAAGGAGCTTTCTTGGAGGTAAGAGTTGCAAAAGAGGTAAGAGTTGCAAAAGAGCTCACTTCATTTCACAAATAAAGAATTGAGCTATAGCAGGTGACTTGTCCAAGATCATATAAGATAGAAAGAAACCCCAGTTTTGCAAGTCATAATATCTTATATAAGAGATAATCTGTTCAAACATTAGAACATATAAGGCCAAAAAGACCTAATTTACTCCTTTTATTTTTAAAAAGATTTATTTGAGAAAGACAGAGCGGGGGGGGGGGGGGGGGGGAGGAAGACGGAGGGGGAGAAGCAGGCTCCCTGCCCCCAGCTTCAATGCAAGACTGGATCCCAGGACCCGGATTACGACCTGAGCAGAAGACTGAAGCTTAACTGACTGAGACACCCAGGAACCCCTTAATTTACTCCTTTTAGATTTCTTAAAATTAAGTGAGCATAATGCTTCTTAAAAAGAATTAAATTTTCTATTTAATTTCAATATTTAATAGTAAGCATTATTACTAACTAAAACCTGACTCTGACAAATTGTTGGGAGACTGTAAGGAAAAAAAATGCCCAATTGAAACCCACAGAAAACATAATAATAAAGTCAGATAGGTAAGATCATTTTTTTTCATACTTGAAGCTATCACTTTCTTCACAGGAAAGCTTATTAATTATTATCAATCTCTAGACAATGATTATATAACAATGCATTAAATATTATCTAGACTGAATCCACACAGGTTATAGTGGTAAATTATAACATTAAGCATGTAAAATTCTGATCTGAATTAAACAGAATTTATATTAATAGGAATATAACAATTTTGGGCAGCCCAGGTGGCTCAGCAGTTTAGTGCCGCTTTCAGCCCAGGGTGTGATCCTGGAGACCCAGAATCAAGTCCCACGTCAGGCTCCTTCCATGGAGCCTGCTTCTCCCTCTGCCTGTGTCTCTGCCTCCCTTTCTCTCTGTGTCTCTCATGAATAAATAAATAAAATCTTAAAAAAAAAAAGGAATATAACAATTTTACTTTACTCATTTACTACCCTTAGAAAGATTATTTGTAGATTGAATACTAGTATATCAAATTATAATGATTTCATATCAAGTTGCAGATTCACTGAGTTATATTTTAATAGAATGTTTTTCAATGTAAGTAAAAATTGTACTTAAAAGATCATATAATATAGTGAGGGTTCTAGATTGGAACCCTAATTCTATACATTCTAGCTATGTTACTATTAATAACAATAATTACCTCACAACACTCATGTGAGAAGTATCCAAGATAATGTCATATAAACTGGTCACATACTACGAACTCAATAGGTGTTACCTGTTTCTATTAACACAGGCCTACTTCATTCTCTCACAAAAGAACATGTTCCCATTCCAAGAAACATTTATCAAATGCATAAATATCTATATCTAATAATAATATATATGTAAAGTACTATAGTGTTTCTGAGGGAAACCAAAGAAGGGAAAGATCTTGGGGACATACCTTGTAATTCAGAGAATCATTAATTGACTTGGAAAACTATATATACATACATATACACACACACACACACACACACACCCCCCACATGTGAGTATATGCACATACATATATACATATACACACATGCATATAAAATACAAAGCTACAGAAAATACATATATTTACTTTTCCTTGCTTATGAATGCCTTAGACAATAATTCAAAAAAAGCCCAAACTTTTCTTGAAAATATGTATAGGAAAATATGTTTTGCATTTTTATTTACTACATTTTCTTATTATTAGTAATTTCCCTATTCCCTATTCTGGTCCCTACTCGGGTTCCCACTCTTTCATTGGTAGCAGGGACTCTACATCTCTGCTGCAGTCTTCTATGCTCCCAGCTCTCACAAGCATCCTGGGCATTTTCGACAACTATTCAAGCCCCAGAAGTAACAACCATCACAACGCCTTAAACTCTGAGGCTCTCTAACCTCTGTATCCTTATTTTATTCCACAATCACATCCTACATCTAGTTTGCCCGTTCTTTTTCTACCACTACCATTAATCTTCAGTATCACTAGTGCTACAGCAAAGATTTTCTACAAAAGACGAAACAGTAAATACTTTAGAATTTGCAGACTTTTGTTTCTGTTAACAACTCCTGAATTCTGTGCCTAGAAGAACAAATGCAACCACAACAAAATATAAATAAAAAGCATGGCTATATTCCAATTTTTTAATTTATGAACACTGAAATTTGAATTATATACAATTTTTGCATACTATTTTTAATTTTTTTTTCAACCATTTAAAAATGAAAACACTATCCTTAGTTCCCAGACTATTCAAAAACAGGGGGATGCCTGGGTGGCTCAGCGGTTGAGCATCTGCCTTTGGCTCAGGGCATGATCCCAGTCCCAGGATTGAGTCCCATATCGGGCTCCCTGAGAGGAGCCTGCTTCTCCCTCTGCCTATGTGTCTGCCTCTCTCTGTGTGTCTCTCATGAATAAATAAATAAAATCTTAAAAAAAAAAAAAAAAAAAAAAAGCAGTAGGCCAGATTTAGCTCGTGGGCCATAATTTGTTGACATCTCTCAGGATCACTTTCTTCCCAAACCAAATAGGTCCCATTAACATGGCTTCACTCCATTAGTCTCAATTATTTTCACCCCTTATTTTAGCTTTCTGCCTCACCCCTCTTACAAACACCTGACTTCACACCAATCCAATAATCTCTCCTCTGTGGAGTGATTTATACCATAGAGTGTTACTGAAGAAAAAAGTCCACCAGCTTGGATTGGTACCACGGAACCGTTACCAGTTACAGTCTTCAACCCTAAATGGATTTTCAATAGCACCTAGCAATACCTCTGGGTCTTCAGTCACTCTGGCTCCCATTCCCCACAGCAAATTCATTATTACTAACACCACTGGTCAAGATGAATCTTCCTAACCTAACAGATGGTCATACTTCACCTTCTACAAACAGGTCATGAGACGAAAGCCTCAACTTCCTAGACTGTCACCTTAACTCCATGCCACTGGACAAGAGTATTACAAATATGCCTGTGTCTGTACACACATTCAGAGGCAGAGTGTTCAGCCTTTGAAACTCAACAGATTTGATATTGTCCATTATTAGAATGTAAGTACCTTAGTAAATAACTACTACATTTATTGGCAGCCTAGTGCTCCATTAATAAGTGTTTTACCAATCATCTCTCAATCATTCTAGAAGTAGAAATCCCTCAACCTAGAAATCTTCTCTAAGTCCATCTTCAAAACACTCAGGTGCCTATTAGTCAGCTAAGGTTATCACAACAAAATACCACAGACTAGGTGGCTTAAGCAACAGAAATGTTCTCATTGTTAATGGAGGCTAGAAAAACCAGATCAAAGTATCAACATGGTCAATTTCTGGTGAGGACTCTCTTCCTGGTTTGTAGACAGCTACTTTCTCACTGTGACCTCATACAGCCTTTCCTTCCCATGTGGTCAAAGAGAGAACAAACTCTGGAGTCTCCTCTTATAAAGATATTAATCCTACAGGAGCAGAGCTCAACCCTTTTGACCTCACCTTAATTACTTCCTTAGAGGCCCCATCTCCAAATACAACTACACTACGGGTTAGGGTTTAAATGTGTAAATTTTTTAGGAACACAAATATTCAGCCCACAACAATGTCTTTCTTTAGTGCTTTTAAACACCTTGAGTGTACCTGTATCACTGTTCTGGAAAGTTATTATTTTGTTTCTGGTCCACTTGACTGTGGCCTTTTCAAGAGAAAGCTCTACATGCTACTCACTTTATTTCTATCACTTAAGCAGAGGGCCTGGTATCATGGAAATGATCAGTAAATGATGAAAGAGACTAAATGAATAAAATACCTTTGGCATGATATTCATTTAATGAAAAAAAAGGGTGAGACCAATACTTGAGTTACACAGACCCCAAAGGCTGTTGTTCTGCCTCTGAGATTGGTGAGCTTATAAAAGAGAAGACATAATTCAAGTCCCCCTGCCCACAATGATGAACAATTTTGCTTAGTTTCCCAGTAATAAGATATGGAAAAAAAGGGCAGATATATCTGTATTAGACAAGTTATATACTCCACTGCATATTACTGTAGTCTGCTTTGGGGCATATTTCATTGGAGAAGAGAAAAAAGTCTTAAGAGAACTTAAAATTTAGTTGATACTATAGTTTAAAAAATAAATAAATAAACAGGGTGTTTCAGGAGTTCAAAATGAAAGCAATTTAGCAAGGAATTGCCAGAAACTGATAAATCTATGATAATCAAAAATATTAAAAAGAATTTAAACATATGAGTAATTTTTAACAGACTGAAGTAATGAATATATGGGTAAGCTGAGGAGCAGAGAGTACTGCGGTAGTGAATCCTGAGTCTTTAATAAAGGTGGAAAAGTTGATATTTTAATGTCCTCATGATGGAAAGTGGGGACGTTACTATTCCTAGGAAAAGACAGACAGCCACAAAGAGATAGACAAACATGAAGGGTGGGGAGAGAGCAAGGGAATCCAACAAACTTTCTTCTGAATTATTAACGCAATGAGAAACCATAATAAATTTCACAAGAGGTGAAATATTTTAAATAATTTCACATATACTGTGAGTATACAGAGTTACACAAAGGTTAGTAAAGTGCCCAAGAGATCTTACAAATGTGTTCAGAAAGTCAACCTGAAAGGAACCTAGTCATGTATATTACATTTTCTAAATCATTCCTATGAGGTACAGACCTAACTAACATAGGTTACAAGAGTTTTGGCATCTTAACTCTTTATGGTTGAAGTACTGTGGCAGTCGCAATAAAATGAGTAGAATAAAATGAATCAAAAACAAATTATAGATTTCCCAGGCTATCCTGGGAAGGTAGAATGTTGCTATGAAAACCTTCCTAAGCCAAAACGGCATAAAGCAAAAGGTACTCCCCCTGCCTTCCAATGCCACTTAGCTTTAACAAAGACCTACATTAATTAATACAGTAATGGCTCATTTTCTAAAAGTGAAAATACAGATTTCAGTTCATGAGAATAGGTACTAACGCTGGTCTTTTGTAAAAAGCCAAGTGGCACAATGAGACCTCTCAGAAAGTGAGGGATACCTACATATTGCTGACATTTGAAAACTCATTCCAGAACTTTAAATTTTTAAAGTTTGTAATCCATGAGGGTGAAGGCATAATCCATATAGTTATCTGTGCATACAAACCCAAAATACAGCATTTTGATATTTGTGAAAAGCAAGAAAAATAATAAATTGTAAAAAAAATAAAATTATCCAGTTCATCCTGTCACACATGGGGCAAAACTACCTATTCAAGGTCATACTGACAGAATTCAAGGCTTCTGAGTCTTGGTTGGTTTCTTTCCAAAACATCATAAAAAAAAAAAAGCTCCAAAAGTGACACCTTTTCTGAGATAACTCATGCCTGTCTACTGTTTTTAAACCACACAACAAAACCTTCATGTTGTTAAAATAAGACAGGGAAGAAGCATAGAGCCCTTTCTAAAGTAGTAGACAGAGCTGCTAACTTTCAAGTTAGTGTAGCAAAAAGAAATAAGCCATGCTTAAATATTTGGTCCAGGGACTATGACTCCATTTTGATATTTAAATGTGAGAATAGAGGAGGCCAGCAAGAAATAGTCAAGATCAGCTGACCAGGAACAAAATATAAAAATAGCAACTGGCCTTTAAGTCAAAAGGAGTCTACCATCATTTTAGCTGGGAGAAAGGTTTAGAATAGCGAAGGGAGCAAAAGCATTGGAGATAGGTTTTAAGAGCAACAGCTGTTCATTGCCCTGATTACAGCAGGGAGAAAGTACGTACAAATCAAAAATATTCTAATTCCAGAGAGTAAATGATGGTTACCAGGGCATGGGGAGTAGGGGGATAAGACTGATGGTGTTTAAGAGTACAAACTTGCAACGAGCAATAAGTCAGAGACCTAATGGACAATATAATATAGACAATATTGTACTGTAATTATATGATAAATATTGCTACAAAGGATTACAAGATATGAATCTATCAAAGTAACACATCAATAATAATTTAATATATATTAAATTTATACTGTATTAATACATCAAAATTTATTCAATTAAAAAAACAGGAAAAAAATCTACTTCCTGTATCAATTCCTACTGATGGGTAATGTTCGGCCACAGCATGAGCAGATGGTGCCAGAGAGACACTGCCTGAGAAAAGAGCTTTGCTCCTAGGTCTAGTGCACTGCTTGGTAGGCTCCTGGAGTGCTTAAGGGTTCTCCACCAACACACTCCCACAGTGCACAAGAGCCAGCAGACTACCCCAGCACCCTTCCTTGGGTGGTCTGTAGAAGACAGCCTCTAGTAAAACACCTCTCTGTGAACATCTTTCCCTGGTACCCAGAAAGCAGATTTCTGGCAAATTCCATTAAGGATGTACCATAGCAACTTCCTTGTCATCCAGTGAGCCACACATCCTCTCAACAAGGTCCAGGTCTCAGCTTTGGGTGGGTCTGTTCCTTAGGTGCTTAATCATGGCTCTTAGGGGGAGAGACTAATCTTTATATCTCTTTTCATATATTTTTTTTAAGATGTTATTTGAGAGAGAGACAGAGAGGGCATGCGCACACACAGGAGTGGTGAGGAGGGGTGAGAGAGAGAGAGTCCTAAGGAGACTCCATGCTAAGCACAGAGCCCAAGGTGGGTTCCATCTCACAAACCTAAAATCATGACCAGAGCTGAAATCAAGACTGGGATACTTAACGGACTAAGCCCACCCAGGCACCCTATTTCCATATTCCTTAGAATTCTCTTTACTTACTAGCCAATCTTGTTACTGTTAACATTTCTTTACATTAAACTTTCCCTGTTCATACTACCCTGTGTGGTTTTTTCCTTCCTGTTTGGACTATACTGATACAGCCCTGAAAACCATTAAGATGACAGGTCAGTGAGGGAATGAAGAACAAGCACACAGGCAAGAAAATGAATGTGAATACAATAGATCCTGATGCTTTGCCAGCCAAAACATCCACAATCTCTTGGATTTGACTTAACCTGCTATATCCTGAAAACAGTCTAGGGTTTTGTTTTGTTTTTTTAAAAACTTCTAAGTATTTGAGTATGTTTTATCTTAGATTCATGGCAAAATGCCATCAGTAGGTTTTCTGTGCTATGAAGCTGTCCATCCTGATCACAGAGGAACATTAGAGAACCAAGTGAGGGCAGCAGCTGTCCATTCTGCCATCTTAAATTGCTGCTCAGGAAATCCATAACTGTCAAACTTTTAGGCAGGAGGGTGGCTTAGTGGCCTCTTCTACTGGGAATCAGCCTAAACATGAGCTTGTTAAGTGAAGCACAAGATCTTCCTGAGGCCCTATTTCCCCTTTGTAGACTTCAATGATTATTAGAATACCTGGAGAAGGACAAAATAAAACCACGAAAAACTCATTAAATTTCATGTAGGTATGGTAGGCAAACTAAAAATAGAAACCCACAAAGGAATAAAGGAGCAAGTTAACAGCAAAGTAAAATTCTTGGAACAAATGTGAGAAATAAGCAATGGTAAAGGTTACTTTTTCTTGTTTAGTGGCATTTCAGAATGATAGAAAAAAAAAGCATCAAAACATATTTCTTGGAGAAAAAAAAAAAAAAAAAACAGCCCCAGAGTTGGAGGAACATAGAGGGAAAACTAAAAATATAAGCAGGCACTAAAAAATTCAACAAAAGTGTTGTATTCACTCCTTTAGCAGAAAACAATTTTGGAAATCAATAGTAAATGACACTACATAAGCCACACCTACTTTGCTACTGTACTACAATTGCAATATACTGTGCCCCAAAGAAGAGAGGTAATTGCCAGAAAGAGAGCCTTATATCTCTATAAGGTATTTTTTTCATTTTAAGGTGTGCTGGGTTGGAAGCTATCTATGTTTGGGAGGAACAAAAATATTTTCAAAAATAGTAACTTATGGTAACTTCTCTTATCCTACTACCTTACTGTAATGTCTCTAAACATGTTTTATAGCTGGTGAGCCTAGGGTAGAAATTCATTTATGTGTATTTACAGTGAATGCACAGGAATAGTCTTTCTTTCCTACTAAGAAGAAAGTATATGTACAATTTCAAGTACAAAACTCTTGTCTCCCAACAGGAAAGACTCCACATAGCAAACTGACAAGGATCCCAGCTTCTTGTCTGTCAGAAAAAAACAATGTCATAGCTGTTAATTTTGTTTCTGCCTTTCTCCAACATAATTGCTTCAGGAATTTTAGGACAGGTATGTATTTCTCCTTTCCCCTGCTCTGATTCAAAACATCCTCCTCTTTAGCACAGATTTCCCAGGGCATTTAATAGGTCTCTAGATTAATTTCACAGGGGAAAGGATTTCTGTCATCACTTCAAATTATATACAAACCCAAAACCTTATACATAGCCCACCTCTCAAACTAGTCATGCTCTTCAATTACTCATATTCCTCTTTAGTGAAAATCCTATTTTGCCACTATCGTTATCAATTTTAGCTAGATTACTGTAACTAACTTCAATTTGATCTTAATACCTGTGGTTCTCCCAACTTCAATAGCACCCTGTATACCATTTTGAATCACCTGCCCAATCTAACACTTTCATCATTAAAGAAAGGATGCAAGCCCCAAAAATTCAGAGGTGCCTCCAGGAAGCTGCAAAAATGAGAAGAGATCCCACCAGGCAGAGGTTCAAGGAAATCACCATCTAAAACCGGGAGCACTAGTTTTGTCAGTTTTATAAGTGTCATCTTAGTATTTTGTCAGGGGAAGGGTTTGCTTAGCAATCATTTCCCTAAGGGATCAAATAGATCTCAATATATTTACCTATATTAGTTTTCTATCTTTGCTATAACAAATCACCACAAGCACTAATAGCTTAAACCGAAACAAGGTCACTATACTACAGTTCTAGAGGTGAGAAGTCTGACACAGGTCTCACTGGGCTGAGATGAAGGTGTCAGCAAGGCTGCATGCATTCTTTCCTGGAAGCTTTAACAGGGTTTGTTCTCTTTCATTTTCCACTGTATAATGTCCCATTTACTTCTTTGGCTCATGATCCTTTCCTCCATCTTGAAAAGCCAGCAACATCAGGCTGAGTTCTCCTCACCTTGCCTCCTCCTTCCACTTTTAAGGAAGCCCATGACTACACTAGGCCCATCAGGAAAATCCAGAATAGTCTTCCTAACTTAAAGCCAGAGAATCAGCAACCCTAATTCCCCTTTGCTATATAGCAACATATTCAGATTCCAAGGATTAAAACATGAACATCTTTGCAGGGGAAGGGGCATTACTTGCCTACTACACTACTCAAATTGTATTTGCCCTCTATCTCTAGCAGAGTACTGCTCCACAGAGAATCAAACAAACCCAACTTAAATGTGCAACCCAAATCCATCCTCACCTATCC
The DNA here is from genome assembly GCF_011100685.1 of Canis lupus familiaris. Classification (NCBI taxonomy): domain Eukaryota; kingdom Metazoa; phylum Chordata; class Mammalia; order Carnivora; family Canidae; genus Canis; species Canis lupus. Next base: position 4,069,699 of record NC_049250.1, read on the forward strand.
TATTTTTCCCACAAGATACAGGAAAGGAAATAGGAGATCACAAGGATAATCAGTACAGAGATATCTTCTCATCCCTTGACAGAACTCGGAATTCATTTTCTCTTGTATATGATGCATAGTCACATTCTTAAGACAGCTCAAAGTCCTCTAACTAAACCAATAATAGCTACACTACAGACTAACTGTAAAAGAATCTTTTGAAGACCCTGAAATTCCATTTGAAATAGCAACTGGAAACACTGCAACAAATAAAACCATCAACCTTTTGGTCTGGTTATTAAGCTGTGCAATCCATTTTCTCTTAGAAAATATATGCTCAGTCTTAATAACCCATGAAAACAGTACTGCAAAAAACATTCAGTATTTCTAATATTTTACATCACTGGAAAAAATTGTGCTTACATATAAACTTGAAGCTTAAAAACTGCTTGGGGCTCAGTACTGCTTAAGTCCTGACCTTACTTTTAGAAACGCGGGAAGTAATTATGCATATTCATTCTGAGCACTTACAAAAATTCAGTGCAGCATGAGTAAGACCCTGTACACAATAGTACATAGCTTTTTTAGCTGTTGGTACCTACCAAGATTTGTAGCAGATTCAAAATTCTCAAACTTTAATGCAGTATGATTCCAGATTGGCCTCAAGAGGGAGCAGCATCCTTTTAAAAACAGACTGTCCTGCAGGTAAATGCTTTCAGTGCATCACAAAAAATGAATGGAAAGACATACTAGCCAACAAATATTAAGACATTTAGAAACAGGATTTGATTTTAATAATGCTCTGTACAACAGAGGGCACTAATGAATAATAAAAGGAAGCAAGTCTCTTAAAATGAACTACAGGATATACCATCCCTGGGCAGTAACATTCATGACAATCCTTTGCTTGTTTATTCACATTTTCTAATTTTTCTATAGTGAATTCCTACTGTTATTGTATGAAGGAAAAAAGCAAAATCAAATAACCCTTTACTTATTATTTCTACAGTTACTAATAACATGCATGTTGTGACCAAAAGAATCATAGATGCAAATGAACTACTGTTTAAAAAATCTAACCCATATCAAGTATCATCTAAAATATTTACACTACATCACAAAAAGAAATGACATATCAAATCTCTAAAAACCAATTTTCTAATGCCAATCAGAAAAATAAATCATAAATCTAGAACAGAAAGACTGGAAAATGACAAAGAAAACACATCACTATTCAGTAAGCCATATAGTACTACTTAAGAAAAAAAAAAAAAAAAGGCACAGGTTGCACAACCTTAAATGACTTGTCAGGAGTAACCTGATGGAGCAGCTATAGAACCTCAGTAGCTGCTAAACTTTACACAATAATACTCTGTATTTACAGCATCCTTGTTCTGAAATAATCAAAGGGCATTCACTATTTACCTTGTATCTGGTGATCATTTTATTCACTTGTTATTCCATTCAATTCAGACTTTCATCATCCTTACCAGAATCCCCAATGACAATCCTAAAAGGCATGAATATGTTATTTCTGTTTATATGTAAAAGTCTGAAAGGATTCACACCACACTATTAAAAAACCATTACCCAAGCACCCCCTGAGGAACAGATGTGGAGGGGGACTTGCTGAAGAAGGAAATGCATTTCGGTATTCAAATCTTATCTTTGAACATACAATAATACAATAAAAAATTAATGACCACATAAAATATAGTGCATTGTAGGCCATGATATTTCCTTTGAGATGATACAACAAATTTAGTTCATCCCCTGAACAGCTTTATTATATTAAATATATTATTAGAGGCCACATTCCCAGAGACCAGTTTCCAGACAGATATCAAGAACTAGTTCTCAGAAGCAAATTTCTAAACACATCCAGGGCTGACCTTTGCCCATAGCAAACAACTGGTCATGAAAGAAGCTACCCATCAGCACTGCCATCCCTACCCTTCCAATTCAATAGTCAGCTATGAATTCCAGCAAGCATTTTTGCATGATTCTCCATTCACTTAGCTATTAATCATCCAGGCCAGAAAATATAATCATTTCAGCTTTCAAGCTTTATTTTCTGCTACAGGGAAAGAGTTGCTACTTTTTATTTCTCTTCCCTCAAAGTGTTGCTGTGATAGATAGAACAGTAAAAAAAAAAAACTGAAAATCATCTAAACACCCACCAATAGAAAATACAGTTAAATTATTATATATACAATCTATATATGTAAGCTATATATAGCAAACACTTTGAGGCTGCAAAAAAAATTTAAAGAATGAATCTTTTTACTACCATGTAACATGGAATATTAGTGATAAATTAAGTGCAAAATGCAAGTGAAAAACTGTGTGCAGTGTGCCTTATCTTTATGTAAGCAGAAAGAAAAAGTATTCATATTTACTTGCATACAGTAAATTAATAGTTTCTTTTATATCATTCCAGAGATGAATGGCTACCTCCTCATAGGGAAAGTAGGAGGCTGAGGGGGAGACATTTCCAATTTATAAAATTTTTCTAGGTTTAAAATTTGAACCATGTGACTATATTACCTAATTTTAAAATCAATGATTTTAAACTTGCTTAAAACTTTTATCTTTAGAGTATTTGTGATGCTGCTAATACTTCAAAGTTGAGAGCAGGCAGAACAACAAATTGATGACCTTGAAAATCAACCTCACTTCTTTATAATCATACATTTAGCATTCCAAAAGAAACCCCAATGACTGCCCCAACAGCATCACCAAAATATCTTACCTTATCAATTTCTAACAGCAAGCATTTTTATTTAATAAAGCAATAATTACTTAAGTTGTTAGACTCTAACACATATGGGACACAAAGACAGACATAAGAGAAATACAAAATCATAAAACTCTACATGATAACCATTAACCTTGATGGATCCAAATAGTCTGAAATTTCACATGAATTCTTTAGGAAGCAAAGAGTTATGTGTAATCTGTGTGAGGGCATTTCAGCTAATCACATAGCTGGAGATTCCTGGTATCACCATAAAGCAGAAAATGACACTGCAGTATAGGGAAAGTTTTATTCTACCTTTCATATCCATATAAGTATAGAAGAAACTGAGGCCAAAGAATTATAACATTGCAGTTTATTTGAAAATGTGTCTAATTCAACAACATGGAAAAGAATTCACACACCAAATCATTAACCTTAAGAGTTTTATATACAATAACACAGACATGTGAATATAGGGAAGAAAAAAAAAGCATTTAAAATAAACAACTTTTCAAAATTACCTAGTAATCAATCTGAAAATAAAAAACTCATTAGATAGCCTACAAGACAATCTGGTTTTGTTACATATATACACAATTAAAAACTACAGTGAACTACTGTATGTGTCATCTAGCAACTAAAATCAACTACTACTTAAATGCCATGAAAGGAGCAGCTGACTAGAAATCATTTTCCTATTTGTTCACACATATGAGCATTCAGTGAGAGATAACAACAATAAGACATGGTTTCTCCTTTCAGGCATTTTATAATTCAATTACAACTGTTAGAGTACTCAAAAACAATTTCAGAATAAAATGTTATCAAGAAGTAACTGCACAAGTAAGAGCAGACTTTAATCACTGTGAAGATAGAGAAGAGGGGGCTCTAGGGAAACACAGTATATGAACTAGCCTTTTATTTGAAGGACTTCAGAAGGCAGAGATAGGAAAGGGAGAAAATTACAAGTGGAGATGCAGAAGAAACCAAAAGTTTACATCTAGAAAGAATGTAAACACAAGTTTGAATAAAACAAGAATCAAATTTTAAAAAGAGCACAGAGGTCAAATAATTAATTTTGAAAGGCAATACCGAGGAATACGAACTTCATTCTAGAGTTGATCAGGAGTCACTCAGTGGAGGCATGGTGGTCAAGAACTCAGAATTCCAGCTCTTCTACCTACTAGCAACCCTCCAGGCTCATAAAATATCAATTTCTTCGTCTGTAGACTGGGAAAGTAGTATCTACAACATAAAACTTATGAGGACCAAATGAGAACAAAGCATTTAGCACAAAGGCTGACATAAGATATTTCAGTAAGTGTTTTTTTGTTCTGTTTGCTTCGGTCACGCTGGGAAAATATGATCAGAACTGCCTTTAGGTAAAAAAAAAAAAAAAGAACTGCCTTTAGGTCAATTAATTTGACAGCAGTATGCATGATGAATGGCAAAACCTAGAGATTAGGGATGTCTCTTATTAATGGCAATTGAGACAAAGGGATTAAAAGTATTTTGTTGCTAGGAAATGGAAAAGCAGCAGGAGAACTTGATTCCTGAACCATAATGCAACACAATGACAAAGAATTTCTGAGAAAAAGGGAAAGTGATGAATCAAAGGTGACCTTTGATTTTAAGACTAGATGACTAAGAAAATGTTAAGATCATTAATATAAACAAAAAAAAAATGACTGAAGAATTAAGTTTGGAGAGGAAACAGTTTAATTCTGAACCTACGGATTCAAGGTTACAAAACGACCATTAACCTACAAAGTTTATCAAGGAGAACAACAAAAGGCAAGTCTGAAGCTTAGGAAAGATAATGAAGCTGGTGATGCAGAACTGGAGCTTCAAGGGCAGCCCAGGTGGCACTGCCTTCAGCCCACGGTGTGATCCTGGAGACCTGGGATTGAGTCCTACGTTGGGCTCCCTACATGGAGCCTGCTTCTCCCTCTGCCTGTGTCTCTGCCTCTCTCTCTCTCTCTCTCTCTCTTGTGAATAAATAAATAAAATCTTAAAAAAAAAAAAAAAAAAGAACTGGAGGTTCAAGAGCAGAGGGAATGAACAGTGGAAACCATGGGTGTGCGTAGGACTAGAAAGGAAAAAACACAACTCTAAAAAGAAGTGCAAACTCAATCTAAAGTTAACCCTCGTTTATGAGTGAGATGAGAAAATGAACAAAGCCACAAGAATGTACAAGTCTGAGGTGCTGGCTTATGCAAGTTCAAGAGAAGACAAGGCCTTGACAACACTTCATATCCCATGGCTCATAATAAATTCTACATGGACTTATGATGATATGATTATTATAGGCTTTTAAGAGCCTACAAGTTACTGAAAAGTGTTAATTATTCTGATTCAACCCCCAGCAGGACACAGCTAACACAGTATAATTATAATTAGATATTTTTCCAGTAGCTCAAAGCTCGAAGTATAACTTTTAAGTCCTCATCTTGACATTCATCCACACATTTGACTGCCTTGATTATCTACTATTTGAGGAAACCCAAACCCCCCACCCTCTGTCTACTTAAGACAGCCAATTCTTAGGTTTTATCCCTCTATTTTGGCTTCCCTTTCATCTTAGCTAGTTTCTCCCTCAAAATAGAACCACCAGGGAACAATAGTCCTCTTTGTAATTCCACAATAGTTGTCTTAAACAACTAGTTTTTAAAACTCAACTAGATTTTAAACTCTGGATCCTACCTAACATTTGTTATCATTAATAAGACCTACATGGTTTCTTGATTTTTGGCTATACACGAATATATGTCCCCAAAAGAGACTTGCAGGCTAAACTGCAAAATAAACGTTCTATTTCTACCCATCAGCAATAATATCTCTTACCAATTTTTGAAAAGAGACACACACAGTATTGGATTCCCCACCCTCAAACAGCTGAAAAGTCAATAGATCTTACCATAGCCTACACTTCTTTCTGATGCTGAAACATTTTTGTATCCCACAACTATAAAGCCCACCCACATTCAATGTTAAGTTGTCCAAGAGATAATCAAAAGCAGACATGTCATTTAGATGTGAATCCAGTTACCACTGTAAACAATTACCAAGAAATGAAAGCTCAAATATTTTCCTATATGTGGGTTTCTTCTCAAATACATATTAGAACTGTTCATACATTATTAACTTCAGCATTTGCCCTATATCTTTAAAATACATAGCTGTCACATATGTTGGAAAACTAAAAGATTAGCAGACCATAATATTAGGAACTATACTATACTTCATTAATTGTCATGATGCATTTTTAAGAGACTAAAATACTAAAAATGAAATAAGCACACTTCAATCTTTCTAGGGCCCTTTTTATATTCTTTTTATCACATTAGTTTACAAATAGTACAACTGGGTTCATAAAAATGTTAAATGAAATGAGATTATCCAAGTTTGTAAGGAATAAAAGCACCTGTAAGAGCTACAATTTACTATAGTATCCAAATTTGCCATGGTATCAAATCCCAATTCTTCTTGGTTAGTGGCACCAGATCAAGGAATGTTTTAATACAGCACAAAAACTTCATTCAAGAAGATACCAAAGTTTCACACTTTGATTATTTTTCAATGCATATGATTATATTCAATTCTCTATTTTGTAAGGAACAGTTCCAAGCCAAAAAAAAAAGGGGGGGGGGGGACTATTAAGATCAACAGCAGAGCAGAAAACACGGGTTTTTGGCTTAGCCCTAAGTCTAATGTAGCCACCACCACTAAAAAGGTGAGGAGATCTTGAGCAGTTGAATTAATCCCTAAGAGCGTCTGTTTATTGATCCTTAGATTGGAGAGAATGCCACCCATGTTTAGAAATAACTATGAAAAACATATTATTACCAGTAACTATAACTAAAATGCCACAGATATTACATATGCTTTTAAACACAGCTCCCCAAATAATTACACAATTGGGCCTAAGATTTCAGGCTATATATGTTTAGAACCAGACTTCTTTGAGATTATCTTACTCAGTTGTTTTCCCTGGAAGCTAACAAGATGAACACACAGTACATTTTTAATAAATACATGCCAGCGATTAGATCAACAAAGCCTCCAGCTCTTCTGCACACAGAAATACAAAATCCCTATTCCCTAGCTTTCTGACTTACTTAATAGTAAGCAGTATGATATCATCCTTTCACTTACAGCTTACTCCCTATAGTCTACTATCAAAATATTTAGTCTCTGGCTGTTCTGAGGTTTGCTTTTGTTTCGTAGTCTTTCTGAAATACACACTTGTAGGCCACTGGCTTTCTACCTTTTACCTTATCTTCAGACATGAGCAGGTTCGTGTTTAAGGAATTGAATTTGTTTTCAACTGACCAGATGGAATTTAAATTTACCCTGAAAAATGCACTCACCAAAAAACAAATAATAAACTATTTTAGTAAGCTGCTTTATGAAGTCATCCAAGCCTCCTGCAGCTACCATAAACCCTGTGTAAACATATTACTTAACTTGCCTAATATGTAAGTATCCCCATCTGGCCTTAAACAATCTGAAAGTTTTGCCACATAATGTTTCAAAATAATACCTTGTAGCCCTTCTTAAAAGCTATTTAATAAGAGTTAAAAGATCATAGAAAACCTGGAGACAATGTTCTGCAATAAAAAACACAGCTATGTAGCTTTTAAAAAGAATGAGGTACGTAACAGCAGGAGAGAATTATCTGTGAGTATCCTTTGTCAATAAAAAAAGTATACACCATATACGATCCCAATTTTGTCTTTAAAACATACTCACACGCCTGGAAAAGTTCTGAGGGGCTAAGCAGCACCCTTGGGGACTGGTCACCCCGGGGGTAGAGCGAGGAGAACCGGGGGGCGGGGTGGGGGGCAGACGGCCTCATTGTTTGGCTGCTTCGGTTTTTTCTTAAAGAGCACGTAGGACTTTCGTAATTAAAAAAACAACCGGGAGCAGAGAACCACCGGTAGTTCTGTACTTTCTCCTCCGCACCCGAATTCTCCTCATGTGTACTTTCAAGACACATTACTATGATCTCTCCTCTTTTAAAAAAGAAGACATGCACGCACGCAGCCCTGGAAGTCCAGAAAGAAAAGCCCTGGACCTGCAGAATCGCTCCCGCGGCCGTGCTCGCGGGTCCGCCGAGCGCCGGGGCCGAAGGACCCCGAGGAGGCACCTCCCCGAGCAGCCGCGAGCGCTCCCGCAGACTCGGCGAGCGACCAGCCCAGCGCCCGCCCCCGCCCCCGCCCCCGCCCCCGCCGCGTCGGCCACCCCCAGCCCCAGCCCCAGCCGCAGCCGCAGCCCGCGGCGCCCCGAGCCCTCGTCGGTGGATCCTCTTCCTTCCGAATCAAAACACCACCAGCAAGTCCCGGGGTGGCACCGAGCAGGCCCGGCGGGCCCGGGCGGTCTGCGGTCCGCAGCGCGGCGGAGCCGGGCCCCCCAGCCCGGTCACGCCCGGGACCCCCGAGCCCCCACAATCGCCCGGCCCCGCGCCCCCCGCCCTCTACGCCGACCCCGCGCCCCCCGCGCCCCCCGCGCCCCCCGCGCCCAGCCTAACCCCAGCACGCGGGACACGCCGACCCACACCACCCCGAGGCCACGGCGGCAGCGTTACCTGCGGCGAGGCGCTCGGTCCGGCCCGCCGCAGCCGCACGCAGGACCGGCGCTAGGACTCCGCGGGCTCCTCGGCCGCCCGCCGCCCCCCCCGCCACAACAGCGCCGCGGCCGACGCCGACGCCGACGCCGCCGCCGCCGCCGCAGCCCAGCGGAGGGCGGGGCCCGGACCCGCGGCGGGGGAAGCCCGACGGTGCAGCCCCGAGAGGCGTCGGGAACCTGGGCCTGCGCGGAGAGCAGAGGGCGCGGGGGCCGCTCCGGGGGCCGCTCCTCCCCCACGGGGACCGCTCCGCCCCCACCCCAAACCACGCGAGGTCTCGAGGAGGCTCGGGGCGGACTGCGTTGGGAGAGATCCCGCGAGAACAGGGAGGGCCTCTGCGCGCAGCCCCGTCACGGGGGTGGGGCGCGCGGCGGCGGGGCGGGGCCGGGCGGGCGGTGGCGTCTTCCCCGGAGAGGCCTTGCTCTGCCGCCGCGATCCGGGCCAGGGCGGCGAAGGCGTCGGAGCGCCCTCGAGGTGTTCCCTGCGGGGTCGCCGCCCGGGGGCCTCTGTGGGGCGCGGCCACGATCTCGCCGCGGCCGTGCGCTCTGACGCGTCCGCTCAGCGCGCAGGAGCCTCGGGGTCTCCGGTGGGAGCGCGGCCGCCCGGGGCGTCCTCCGCCCGCCTCGGCGCGGGGCTTGCCCGTGGCTCGTCACAGGCCCGGCGAGGGTGTGGGCTGGCCCGCGTCTCGGGGCCTGCCCGGACACCTCGCAGCCGTCTCCGGAGGTTCTGGAGGGCGAGGAGGGGTCGGCCGAGCGGGACGTGCCCGCACCGACCTGCGCGGCGAACGAGCCGGTCACCCTCCTGAGCGAGCTTTACTGCACGGAAATCCAGTGCGTCTTCTCCTGGGCACGACCGTGTTTGTGCCCGTGTTCTGCCTTTTTACTGAGTCTGTCAGTGCGCGCGCCGCCGCCCACGAGGAGGCTCGCATCGTCGCAATTGTGCTCGGGCTGGATTTTCAGATGTGTCACTGGTCGTAGGCTCCAGGCGTTGATGGGTCACCTGGGACAGGAGCTCCGAGGGGCGCCTGGCGGTGCTGCCCGGCTAAGCATCCGCTTCCCTCTGAGCTCAGATCCCAGGGTCCTGGGCTGAGCCCTGTGCATTGAGCTCCCTGCTGGAGCGGGGGCGGGGTTGGCCTGCTGCTCCCCCGCTTGTGCGTGCTCACTCTCAAATAAATAAAATGTTTTTTAAAATAAAATGAATAAGACATCCTTGATGCCAGGTTACTATTTCCCACCATAGCTGATGGTCTGCAAAATTGGATGAATAATACGTTCATGAAAGAACATGCTGTCAAGGTCAAAGCTGACATTGCAATTTAAGAGTTTTGCAAATGAGCAAGTTGCTGCTAAAGTGGTCAGCCAGCAATCCAACAACCTAGCGTTATTTTAATAAACTGTTATGTGAAATACGAATGCAAGCACAGTGGACGTGTTGCTCCTAACTGCAAAATCTCTATTCACTTGCCTTCTGGATTAGAGCCCTTGGTCACAGACTTTTTGGCACTTGGCCTGGTTCCAGGGCACTCTAACTGTGGCGGGATCATATAACGGTCTTACGGGATTAGTTTTCTGCTATTCCAAGCAGAAATTTTAGCACATGAAAATATCTATCTTACCATAAGCAAATTAAATAGAAATGGTTAAGTTAGGAAAATAGTTAAAAACCGTTAAACAACGGCCAGGGCCTTCTCCTGTTTTTTCTCCTTCGTATAGGTATTTATTTTCTCCATTCTGCTATTTTCTCCATTTATTTTCTCTGAAAACTTTTTTAGACTTCTAGACCTTTTTCTCTTCCTCTACTACATTGAAGTTGACCACAGGTTATTTTTACTAAGAGTACTTACTAGTCAGTACTTTGTTAATGAACAGGAGGACTAAGTGCTACTAAGTGCTATTCTTGTGGGTGAGTACTTTAAGAGCAAGTAAGCCATCAGTATATCTTCCTATGGTGCACACATCTCATGGTGCCACCTCAACTCCACCATTCAGACCTTTTCTGGTTATGCCACCATTTAGCACGTTTTCATATATAATTTACTTCTGGTGAGTATATGTCTTCCTACCGATTTAGAATCCACAGAGTCTGGGCATGTGCCCACTGCTTTCCAGTGCCTACTACAAAAATCTGCTTCAGTGTTGGTACTCTGCATTTGTTGAATGGGTAATTTAGATTTTAAGTTATTCCATCGTGTAGAATTATTTAGAGATTTATTTAGCCTGGAATTCATTTAGATAGCCCAAAGACAATTTATTCCTGGAGGTCTTGGTCCACTGTTGCAACAAGTCTAATCCTTGCAACAGCAAAGGAACACTTGCTGTAATAACCTAATTCTCCATACCAGGTTGTTTCCATTTTAACATGAAGTGGAAAATACCCAAAGTTAATGCTTGTGAATACAGAGTACTAGATAGGCAGGAGTCTTGTGTTGTCAGAAATGCTCTGTTATTTGAGTGTGCAAGACATTCAACGTATGCTTATTAAATTAATCAAGTTCAGCATACAAACCCCTGTTACTGTCCTAGGAGTTCACATTTCCCACAGGCATGACAGAGTTGCTGTGTGTTTCTTCAGCCTCAGAATTTGAGGTCTCCATGCGTTGCCCAGATTAACAAATCATCTGGTTATTTGCAAACACCTGTGTTGCATAATAGGCCTTGGTTTTGGTTTATAGTGCCAAGTCTGGCCTGTCAGGCCTGAAAAAATTTCCTTATATCTTTCATTTGACCTGCAGTGTCTGGGAAAAATCCAGAACTAAATCCTACTAAATATAGAACTGTTTGTTCTACAATTTTATTTCCTTGTACTACTTTCAGTACAGTTAGTTAAAGTCCATCACCTCCTGCCCCACCCCCGCAAAAAAAACAACAAAAACAAATACTTGCTCTCTAGAGGTTAGTTTCACAGTACTTATTTTTCTCTGTTTGAAAAAAAAAATATCAACATTTCCTTATTGATTTTAAGAAACATAATTGTAGTTTGTTGGGAAAGGGATAATGTTTTCAAAAGTAGGACTAGATTTTGAAAATGAAGGAGGAAACTGAAGACCCCACATTCCAGAGAAGTAATATCTATGCAGTTTACAAATTGAGGACATAGAAAACAGTCTTAGAGCTGACAGATGGAAGGGAATCTTCTAACTTACAGCCTTTGTCTATAGCCATTAGCACTTTTTTATTTACAAGCTATCTCCCTGATATTGTATTCTACTGTTGTGAAATTCCACCTATGATTACTCCATATATGTTTAAATCAGTGATTCTCAAGACATGGTCTGGGATTAGAGGCATCAAATCATAAGGGAACTTACTAGAGGTGCAAATTCATGGGGCCTTACCCCAGTTTAACAAATCCTCTGGCAATTTTGATAAATGCTAAAATTTGATAACCATTGGTTTTTGTTTTGTTTTTAAAAGATTTTATTTATTCATGAGAGACACAGAGAGAGAGGCAGAGACACAGGCAGAGGGAGAAGCAGGCTCCATGCAGGGAGCCCAACGCGGGACTCAATCCTGGGTCTCCAGGATCACGCCCTGGGCTGAAAGCGGCGCTAAACCACTGAACCACCCGGGCTGCCTGATAACCATTGGTTCTAACCAGAAAATGTACACCCTCAGTACATTATTTTTTTCCTAAAATACATATGATTCGTAGATACAAAATGGGGGGGGGGGGACAGGCTTCTTTTGGTGAAAATACTCCATTCCTGTTATTCTCAATGTCTGTTTTATTCCCTTTTAAGGCAATTGTACTCATGGCTTATGGACCCACCCCAGTATTTTTTCCTTTATGAGTCTTTCTCAATCCCGTGAACCATAAGATGATGTTTTGTTGCTGTCGTCGTTCACATGTAAAGATTGTATTTGTGATTGTGGAAGTGACTGAAAAGACTATCCAAGCAATCCTTTCCACACTGGAAAGTTGCCCAGAATTTTACACCCCTGTGGCTTTAGGGGGCCTTAATGTTTAGTAACTGTTTATTTTCTCTGTCTTTTCCTCAGGAGCTACCTAGCCAGAATGCCAAGTTGATCAGACACCAATTTTCCTAGTCTTTCCAGACTACTCTATATTTTCTAAAGTTTCCAAATGTGTTTTTAAAAGCTGTGATAAAGTTTATGTAAAGTTTTAGTGAGAATCCTTTAAAAAAAAAAAAAAACTAGAAAAACAAAGAATACAACTCTTACGAGACCAAACAAAAAATGTAAATACACATGGCTTGTCATGTTCAGGCACCTCCCTCCACCAAAAGTATTCAAAGCAAAATTCTGAAAAGCAGAAAAGTTGCTTTTAGCATCTCAAGTTTACTAAACATTGAAATACTAAAATGAAACTGTACTTTCCCTAAGTCATTTGATCCTATTCTTTAAGTGGATACTTGAGAAATTCCTGACCTATTCAATATTGAAAATGAAACCTTTGTCCAGACTATATCCAATTAGAAATGAATTTTAATTAGAGAATTCCTCTCTAGTGCTTATAAACCATAATATATGTACAAATGTCATATTATTTTTGTATAGAGATCTTTTACCTAATAATATAAAAAATATCACGTAAATAATTGGTTTAGGACTCATTTTTTTTTTTAAAGATTTATTTATTTATTCAGAGAGAGACAGAGACAGAGACAGGGATACAGGCAGAGGGAGAAGCAGGCTCCATGCAGGGAGCCGGACATGGGACTCAATCCCGGGTCTCCAGGATCACGCCCTAGGCTGCAGGTGGCGCTAAACCGCTGCGCCACTGGGGCTGCCCTCTTTTTTAGGATTTACAAAAATTAACATATAATGGACAATTGATTCCCACACCAACTCCTTTTTCTGCTGGCTGGGAAGAAGTCATTATACTTAAAGAGCTACACAGATAGCACTTTTTGACCTAAATTGAGATATCTTAAGGTTGCTTACCTTGCATTTACCAAACATTATAATTATATACTAATGTAATATTAAATTGGCCAATGGTTTTTAAAATGATGTATTATATCCATTCAATTGCTAATTAATTTGATATTCAGTGAAAAAAAGAAAAGCGCAAGTACCAGTCTTATTCTAAAGAAAAAAGTTCAGGATCCCTGGGTGGCGCAGCAGTTTGGCGCCTGCCTTTGGCCCGGGGCGTGATCCTGGAGACCCGGGATCGAATCCCACATCGGGCTCCCGTGCATGGAGCCTGCTTCTCCTTCTGCCTATGTCTCTCTCTCTCTCTCTCTGTGACTATCATAAATAAAACTATGTCTCTCTCTCTCTCTGTGACTATCATAAATAAAAAAAGTTTAAAAAAAAAAAAAGAAGGTCTCTAGTTTGATATAGTCCCACTAGTTTATTTTGCCTTTTATGCTTGTGCTTTTGATCTCAGATTCAAATATCACTGCTAAGACCTCTGTCAAGGAGCTAACTACCTATTTTTCTTTCTAGAGATTTTACAGTTTCAGGTCTTATGTTCAAGTCTTTAATTCATTTGAATTAATTTTTCTGTATGGTGGGAGATAATGGTCCAGTTTTATTCTCCTGCATGTGGCTGTCCAATTTGCCAAAACCATTTACTGAAAAGACTGTCCTTCCCCCATGTATATTCTTTTTTTGTCATAAATTAATTGACCATGTATGGGTGAGATTATTTCTAGGTTCTCCATTCTGTTCTATGGACCTATGTATCTATTTTTGTGCCAATACCATACTGTTTTAGTTACTATGGCTTTGTAATGCAGTTTGAAGTCTGGGAGTGTGATGCCTCAAGTTTTGTTCTTTATTAAATTTGCGATTATTTCTAGGTTCTCCATTCTGTTCTGTGGACCTATGTATCTGTTTTTGTGCCAATACCATACTGTTTTAGTTACTATGGCTTTGTAATGCAGTTTGAAGTCTGGGAATGTGATGCCTCAAGTTTTGTTCTTTATTAAATTTGCCTTGGCTATTTGAGACCTTTTATAGTTCCACACAAATTTTAGGGTTTTTTGTTCTTTTCTACAAAAAAAAATGCTATTGGAATTTTGATAGAGATTGCATTGAATTTATATATTGCTTTAGGTAATATGGGCATTTTAACAATATTGAATCCATAAGCATGGTATATCTTTCCATTTGTGTCTTTTTCAATTAATTTCATTAATGTCATATATTTTTCAGTATGCAGGTCTTTTGCCTCCTTGGTTAAATTTATTCTGGGTATTTTATTCTTATTGATGCAATTGTAAATGGATTTGTTCTTAATTTCCCCTTTTGAGAGTTCATTAGTATATAGAAATGGAACAGAATTTGGTGTCATGTACTTTGTATCTTGCAACTTGAATTAATTTATTGTAATATTTTTTGATGGAGTCTTTAGCATTTTCTGTAAGTAGTATGTCATCTGCAAATAGTGACAGCTTTTCTTCTTCCCTTCCATTTTGAATGCCTTTTTCTTCTTTTTCTTGCCTAATTCCTGTGACTAGGACCTCCAATACCATAATGAGTAAGGCAGCAAGAGTAAACATCCCTGTTTTGTTCTTGCACTTAGAGGAAAAGCTCTCAGCTTTTCATCACTGAGTGTGGTATTACTGTGAGCTTGTCATATATGGTGTTTATTATGTTCAGGTACATTCCCTTATACCTGCTTTGTGGAGAATCTTTATCATAAATGGACATTGAATTTTGTCAAATGCTTTTTCTGCATCTATTCAGATGGCCATGTGATTTTTATCCTTCATTTTGTTCATGTGATGTATCACATTGGCTGATTTGTGGATGTTGAACCATCCTTGCATCCCTGGAATACATTCACTTGATCACAGTGTGTGATTCTTTTAACATATTGTTGGATTCTGTTCTTTTAACATATTGTTGGATTCAGTTCTTTTAACATATTGTTGGATTCAGTTTTAACATATTTTTGGATTCAGTAATATTTTTAGAAGATTTTGCATCTGTGTTCACCAGGGATATTGGCCTGTAATCTTCTTTTGTTATGGTGTCCTTGTATGGTTTGGGTATCAGGGTAACAATGGCCTTGTAAAATGAGTTTGGAAGACTTCCTTCCTCAACTATCCTCTGGAATAGTTTGAGAAGGATTGGTATTTACTCTTTTTTGAAGGTTTGGTAGAATTCACCAATAAAACTCTCTGGTCTTGGGCTTTTGATTGTTGGAGGTTTTTTTGTTTTTGTTTTTAAAGATTTTATTTATTTATTCATGACAGACACAGAGAGAGAGAGAGAGAGGCAGAGACACAGGCAGAGAGAGAAGCAGGCTCCGTGCAGGGAGCCCGACATTGGACTCGATCCTGGGTCTCCAGGATCACACCCTGGGCTGAAGGCGGCGCCAAACCGCTGGGCCACCAGGGCTGCCCAGATTGTTGGACATTTTTGATTATGATACAGTCTCCTTACTAGTAATTGATCTGTTCAATTTTACTACTTCACCAGGATTCAATCCTGGTAGGTGTATGTTTCTTGGAATGTATCCATTTCTTCTAAGTTGTTCAGTTTCTGAGCATATAGTTATTTATGGTAGTCTCTTATGATACTTTGTATTTCTGTGGCATCAGTTGTAGCATCTCTTCTTTCATTTCTGATTTTATTTTATTTGAGTCCTTTCTTTTATATCCTTGGTGAGCTTAGCTAAATGTTTGTTGATTTTGGTTTTTTTTTTTTTTTTTTTTTACCTTTTCAAGAACCAGCTCTTAGTTTCATTGGTCTTTTCTCTATTTGTTTAGTTTTTAAACATTTTTTTCTGTCCTTTGTTATTTCCTTCTTACTAATTTGGCACTTCTTTTGTTCTTTTTTTCCTAGTTCCTTCAGGGTAATTAGGGAACTTAGGTTGTTTTTTTGAGACTTTTCTTGTTTTCTGAGGTGGGCATTTATTGCTATGAACTCCTGTCTAGAGCTACTATGGCTGTGTTCTATAAATTTTGGTATGTTACATTTCCATTTTCCTTTGTCTCAAAGTATTTTTTAAAATTTATGCTTTGACCCGTTGGTTGTTTGGTAGCATGTTGTTCTAATCTGCACATATTTATGAATTTTTCTGTTTAGGTAATTAATTTCTAGTCTCATATCATTATGGCCCAAAAATGTATTTGATATTATTTCAAACCTCTTAAACTTATTGAGACTTGTTTTGTGACTTAACATATGATCTGTCTTGGAAAATGTTCCATGTGCATTTGAGAAGAATGTGTATTTTGTTGCTTTGGGACAGGACAAAAGAACTTTTATTGCTTCATCTTAAACAATTGAAATAATTGTATATTGAGCATATAGTTATTTTTGCCTGTTTTTTCTCTTGCCCTGGAATTTGTTTTCCCTGCACATATCAGATTTTTGCCTCTCTGTAATAGCCTAAAAGTACAAGTCAAAACACTGTTTATGATATTTGTATTGTTTTTTGGTTTCAAATTTTGCAAAACAGGCTGTTTTCCTGGAACTCAAATATGAATATGTGGTTTTCTTTTTCATAAGAATAGCAATTTAAGGAAGGGATTACCCTAATTAGCTAACTATATAAGTATATATGTTAAGCTACTAAAATAATAGATATGAGGATATTATTTTATTGACAAACAGCATTTAAGATACTCTGTATCCATAAAAAATTTCAATCTCTTCCTCTTTTTTCCAAGTTTTCATTATCTCTTTTCTCAGAGAGTATCAGCAGTAGTAAACAGAAAAAGTAGGTTATTTTTTTTCAGAGACCGTTCATATTTAAAATAAGAAAAATAATAAAAAAAAATAAGAAAAATATAATTCTCATCTTGGTTCTGGATTCAGATCCATTTATAGATATTTTTTATATACTAAAGCTTATCCCAGAGAGCTGCATATAAACAAACTTCTATTAGAAACTTAAAGAATACTGGCATATAACTTTCAAATTTGGTAAAGTCAGTCTTCTACTGAGGAATTGGAGAGAAATATTGGAAGTATGTCCATTTATTTCCGATTCCTTGATACCATGAGATTATATTCTACAAATAAAATACTACATTTCTGCTAAGAAGGAGGATGATAGGGAAAGGAGAAGGAAAGAAGAGGAAGGGAGCAAAAAGAGGAGAGAAAGAAAATTAAAAACTGTTAACACTTCCCATTTAATAAAGTTCATAATAGGCCTAACTAGTTGATCTTTCTTATCCTTTTGTATTGCCTTTTCTATATTATCTTGTTTTTAACTTCTTTTACAGCTGGGTTCATATTTAATTTGTTGACAGGCCTTTCCAAATAGATTGTGAGAAGGTTAACAGAGGCCCAGGGGCTACCAAAATGGTCTGCTGATGATTGTGCTTCACAAAAAAATGTATTGAGTAGAATTTCCATAGTATATAAATGTCTGGGGGAGGGAAGACAAATTCGTTCATTCAACAAGTATTTATTAGGATGTGAGAGATGCTGGGAATGGGAGATATAGCAGGGAGCATGTCAGCAAAGGCCCTTGCCTTCTTGAGCACATATTTCAATGCAAGATGAAATTATGGAATAATAGTATAAAATTTTTTAATATGAAAAATTACCTTAGAAGCCATTTGGGGAGCTCCTCATGCTTTGCAGATGGATTGAGTATTAACTAACTTTGCAATTTACTAGATTTAATATTGATAGGATATTGGAAATTTTTCCAATAAGAGGAAATATAAAAATTACCCACAAAAGGAATTTCTTTTAGGAAAATAAACATTTCTAATTTATTGTGTGGAGTAAATAGTGACTTTAACTTTAAAACTATTATGGTTTTTAAACTATACTGATGCTTTCCCTTCATTAAAACTTCTGCTTATAAACTAAATGCATCAAAACTACAGATAAAAATATTTTTAAATTTATATTTAAAATTTCAATTTGTGAAGAATCTGTTAAAAATTCAATGAACATTTTTGGGGAAACTATGATAGGTGCTGAAGATATACAATTTGTGACATAATTGATTTCTTGACAAAATTATTCTAAAATAATACATGGAAAAAAGTGACCCATGACATAATAAAAAGGTTACAAACAAGATGCTATTACTTCATAGAAGTGCTGGATGGCAGAGGTCAAATTTGAATCAAGATCTCAAATTTAGATAGAATTTTTGCATTACAAAGATGATGAAAACAGTCATTTTCAGGACAAGGAATAGCATAAAGAGTAACACTGAGGGGCACCTAGGTGGCTCAGTTGGCTAAGGATCGGCCTTCTGCTTAGGTCATGGTTCCAGGGTCCTGGGATGCACCCCCACATCACGCTCCCTGCAGAGTCTGCTTTTCCCTCTCCTCTGTTTACTTGTTCTCTCTTTCTCTCTCACTCTCTCAAAAATAAATAAATAAAATCTTTTTAAAAAGTAACATTGAAATAGAAAATTCATAGTGCATTTTCAAAGAGTGGAGATTAATCTTACTTAGCTAGAACATAAAGTGCAAAAGAGATAATAGGAGCCAAGTGTAGAAAAGTAGATTAAGACTTTAGTAGATTTTGTTAGTCATTAAATTTCATGCAAGAGGCAATTGAATGGAAAGCCATATTCATTTTTATTTATGTGTAATTGATTCTAATGCCTGATATCAGAGCTAAAAATCATACTATACATAGGTATTACTATTAGGCCAAACCATTTGAGAGTTTGCCTTAGTGTTTCATAGTATTTATGAAATTACTGTACGTGTATGCATGCGTGTGTGTGTGTGTGTGTGTGTGTGTGCGTGCATGGAAGCTATGGCATTAGAATTCTGAAATGAAGATGATAAATTACTTGGCCTAAAGTCTGACTTACTTGATCAGAAACTGAACCACAGTAATGAGTCCAGGCACTGAAGTGATAACTAGTATTTATAGATTCTTTCTGCCCTAAATAGGTTGATAATGTTGAACACAGTAATTATGAGGAATTGGCTAGAACCAATTGATCTTCAAATAGAGTGTTTTTAAAAATCTCACTAAATTGAATAGTTTGCTAAAAATAATACTAAAAATAGGGGTTGTGACAACAAATCCATTATTAGGACATAACAAATCTTTTAAATGAAAAATCCTAAAGCCATCCTTGTCCTAAATGGCCAACACCATTCCTTTTAGATGCTAAACAAATGCTGAATAAATCAGAATGTGATTTAGATTCAATGTCCTTTCAAGGAGACATTTAAAGAGTCTGGTCGATAGCAAACATTCTGGAAAAGTGTTCAGTGTTGCCCAACTGGAAAGTCATGGCTAAATGATGAAAGATGTCCAAAAATCACAAATGATTGGATCCCACTGCTCCTGCTGCCAGGGCTAGCTATAAATCAGTATGTAATAAGAGCAGAGTATGTTACAGTTTCAGGAAACAGTTCCCTCATGCTGCCTGAGGCTGTGTGGACATCCCTTTATAGTCTCATCCACCTTGCCCATTTGTATTGTCCTATGACCCAACCTTTTCTCTACCATGTTCCCTATTCAACCTATCACTCAGCTAGAACCAAGTTGGAAAGACTATATGATATGATAAAGGAATTCATACTAAGATATTTCATATATAAAATCAGCTTGATTTATCTCCAGTGATATTTTTATTTAGACAAGCATAAAATCTAAAAGTATTACAAAAGAATTAAATAATAATGTTCTACCAATGATAGACAATTTTTGGGCTCAGTGGTAAGCTACTGCTAGATGGTTATAGTCAGTAGGATTTTTTCCTTCAATTTCTAATTAAAAAACTGAAAAATTAAATATATCTCTGAACTAATTGTTTATATTTTTATTCTAAAACTTTTCCTTTTTTCTTAATCTGTTTTAGCAGGTACCCAAGTTGTGTGGTTCTTTGCCTTGTTGAAGAGGTAAAGTTTTGGTGAGGCAGAAACCAGACTTGCTTACACAAAAATAACCCTCCACGCCTTCCCCAGAATGGGAATGAAAGCAATGACCCTGGATCTAAGGAACAGCAAAACAAAACAAAAACCTGTTTACCAAGGAGTTCCTCAAGCAGAAGGCAAAACCTCAAAGTGGATGCATAGTATATCCAGAGAGGCTGGATTTTCAGACTTGGAGTTTCCAGGTTTACTACATTTTCTCATGCCCCAAAGGTGGGATGGGATCAGTAGAACCTTCAGAACTGAAGAGTCGACAATGGGTATTTATTTCAGCAGTAACCACTGTAAACTGATGGCTCATGGCTAGCAGAGCCTCCTCAATGATTTGACCTTCTATAAGAACCCAGAATCCTGGAGAGAGGAGACCTGAAAACATAATTCAAATTAAAAATTTCTCCTTGGTTCCATAGAATATGAATACAAACTCAAAATTAATTTGACTAGAGAAAAGTTCGAGCATATTGTCTCAATGATCTAAAACTTGCACAGTAGTCTGTGGTTTTAACTACATTCCAACATGCCACTAGAGAATATTCATGGAGAGCTCTCTGGCAGTCCATTGTTCCAAGTACCTTTGCTTTTATTTACCACATATTTGAGGTGACCATACATCCTAGTTGCTCAGGACAGTCCTAGTCTATGACTGTTGTCCTGTTGTGATTATTAATAATGTATCCTTTTATTCTCAAAGGTGTCTGGGTTTAGATGATAAATTATATGGCTTCCTGATATATAACTTATTCAACTATATCAGTCTCAATAGGCCAGAGTATGCTGTTCTAACAAATAACACCAAATTTCAGTGGCTTAGCACAATGCAAGTTTATCAGGTGACATTTTAGGCAGCTGTCCTCCATGGATAGGGTCACTATTCCAGACATCACCATATTAACATGTGCTTTCCACACTTGTCATAATGGAAAAGAGAGCTCTTGGAGTGTCTTATGCCAGCTAATACATGGTCCAGCCTGGAAGTGACACACATTATTTTTGACCAGAACTCATTGGCCAGAAGTTTTCATAGGGCTCAGTCTATCTGTCTTTCCCATTTCCACAAAGAGAAGGCCAAAATATGAGTATGAAAAGTCTGAGTGTTAGATATTCAAACAAAAAAGCCAAGTGCCAAGGGTCCTGTTTATTATTATTATAAAGCTGAAAAATACACTCTCACATGGGCTCCTTTGCCACTACCTTCCTGCTTACTTATAGTCTTGGTAACAGTGGTTCTCTGAGGGCTCTAGTCCCAGTTTTTAAACACAAGAGAGTTTAAAGTTTTGTTTGTCACTAAACAAGAAAATCAGTAGTAGGCAAGAAAATAATATCCAAAATATGAAGATCTTTTGAGTCTGATAACATTAACAAAAAAATAAAGTCATGAAACAAGCACTCTATGAATATATTTGTATTGCATAGCTCCCTAACTTAAATAGTAGTCTGGAATAAAAACCATAAACTAACTCATATACACACATTAATGGTCTACTAGGATATTTGTTGTGAAAACTATTCATTGTGACTGTGGAGAGAAAGTTTTTGCTTCAGTAGAAAAGTATAGCACACCCTTTTGGATTATCAGATTCTAGTTCTGTTCATTATCTTTTGAAATTATTTTTATTTTGAAATGATTATAGATTCACATGAAATTATAAAACTAGTACAGAGGGTTCCCATATATCTTTTACCTGGCTTAAAGTCTTAGATATTTATAATATCAAAACCAGGAACTTGACATTGTACAGTATGCATGTGTGATTCTTCTGCTTGATCATGTCTGCTGTTGAAGCTCTTTTTTGCATTTTTCATTTCATTCACTTTATTTATCCATCCAGAATTTCTGTTAGGTTCTTTTTTTGATTTCTCTCTCTTTGCTGAACTTGTTTTGTTCATGTATTATTTTCATGATTTCATTGTTTATCTGTGTTCTCTTGGAGTGTCTTATGCCAGCAAATAAGTGGTCTCTTGTAGCTCACTGAACATATTTAAAGCAATTATTTTAAATTCTTTGTCAGGAAATTTGTAGATCTCCATTTCTTTGAAGTTGTTTACTAGAAATACATTATTTCTTTGATGGTCTCATGTTTCTTTGATTTTGTGTGTGTGTTCCTTGTAGCCTTGTGTTGGTGTTTATATTTGAAAGAACAATCACCTGTAGCAGACTTTATGGATTGGCTTTGGTAGGGAAAGACCTTCACCAGCAGTAGGCACAAGATTGCCTGCTGGGTAGGGTACATAGCAGTGACAGGTCCAGCATCAGTCCAGGGATGTGTGGGGATGCCATTTCTGGGGAGTTCAATAGGGGTGCTTGCCCTTGGGGGACCTGTGATGACACTGATTCTGGTAGTATGTATATGAAACTATTTCTGGGTTTTCTATTCTTTTTTTTTTTTTTGTAAAGATTTTATTTATTTATTCATGAGAAACAGAGCAAGAGAGAGGTAGTGACACAACCAGAGGGAAAAGCAGGCTCCATGCAGGAAGCCTGACGTGGGACTCAATCCTGGGTCTCCAGGATCATGTCCTGGGCTGAAGGTGGTGCTAAACCGCTGAGCCACCGGGGCTGCCCTGGGTTTTCTATTCTATTCTATTGATTTATGAGTTTATCCCTCTGCCAATGCCACATAGTCTTTATAGTTCTAGTTATATAATAAGTTCTGAAAACATAATGTTTATAACTACTTTGTTTTTCAGAATTCTTTTAGCTGTTTTAATCCTTTTGCCTTTTCACATAAATATTAAAACAATCATGTCCACATCTACAAGAACACAATTCTGGGATTTTGGTAGGAATTATGTTAGATCTATATCTCAAAATTTAGAGAAAATTCACATACTGTATTGAGTTTTTCCATTCATGGAGCAGACTGTCTCTCAGTGGTGTTTTTTTGGTTCTCAGTATACAAATCCTGTGTATATTTTGTTAAATATACAATTAAGTATTTATTTCACTTTTTTGAGCAAATGTAAATAGTATTGAATTTTAAATTTTGGTTTTCACATACTCGTTGCTGGTATATAAAATACAATTGGTATTTGTATGTTATCCTTCTATTTTGTGACCTTGCTGAACGCACTGATTGATTAATTGTAGAACTTTTGTGTTTGTATGAGTAGATTTCATGGGATTCCTATGTAGCCTAGCATACCATCCACAAATAGGGACAGTATATTTCTTCCCTTCCAAGTTGTATGCCTTTATTTCCTTTCTTGTCTTCTTGTGCTGCCTAAACTTCCAGTACTAAGTTGATGATAAGTGGCTAGAGTACATATGCTTCCTTTTTCCTCATCTTAGGGGAAAAGGATTTAAGCTTTCATCGTTAAGCATAATGGTATCTGTAGGTTTTTTTGTAGATGTTCTTTATCAAATTGAAGATGTTCCTCCTCTATTCTACTTTCCTGAGAGTTTTTGGTATGAATGGGTGTTGAATTTGTCAAAGGCCTTTTCTGATTCTGTTGATATAATTATGTTATTTTTCTTCTTTAGTCTTTTAATAGTATAGATTACATTAATCAATTTTCATATATTGAATCAGCATTGTATCTTGGGAAAACACAACTTAGTTATGGTGTATAAGCCTTTTTACATATTGCTTAATTCTATTAGCTAATATTTTGTTAAGAATTTTTTGCATCTATATTCATGGGAGATATTGTCTATAGTTTTCTTTTTTTGCTCTTTTGTCTTCTTTTGAAATCATAATACTGACTTCATTGAATGGGTTAGAATGGGTTTCTTCTTTTAATTTCTGGAAGAGATGGAACTTTTTGTTAAACCAAAGTTTAGTAGAGTTTTTTGGTGAAAGTGAGCCTGGGGATGTCTTTCTCAAGGTGTTTTTAGTTAAAAATTCAATTAACCTCGTATCATTTTGATTAATGCAGGATATATTGTGATATCCCATGTTTCATTCCTGATACTTGTAATTTGTACCTTCTCTCTTTTGTTTGTTTTTTGGTCTTCCTAGAGACCTGTCAGTTTCATTAATCTTTACCCCCAAACACTCTTGTTTCATGAATTTTCTCTGTTGTTTTTTGCCTTCAATTTTGTCGATTTCTGTTCTTATCCTTATCTTGTCCTTCAGATTTTCTTTTTAATCTATGGGTATTTGGAGGTATATTGTTTAATTTCTAAATCTGGGGATTTTTTCTGTTATTTTTTGTAATTGATTTCTGGTTTGATTCTATTATACTCAAAGGACATACTTTCTATGATTTCTTTTAAACTTGTATAATCTGTCCTGGGGCCAGATTCCTGTCAATCTGTGGGCCTGTGAAACTAGAAAACAAGAAATATAGCAGTGGGACACGTATAGGATACCAGTTATTGACATTCCCATTCCAAATAGGAGAAAATGGAAGGTGAAAAGGACTGACTGGTTGGGTGCAATTTAGAAATCCAACTGGGCAAACTCCATTAGGTTTTAGGGACTGAGAATAATCATCTGTGCTCACCAATCCACCCTCTGATTTCTCAGCTTTGCCTTCTGGGCTCCTAGCTCCACCCCTGGAGTTACCTTTCTTTTTTCATAAAAGTTGGCAGTTATCTGCAATTGAGTAGTTTCATCAGCCTCTCTCCTGTCTGAAGGACTGTGGGAATCTGACAGCCTGGGCAGCTTGTCTTCATTTCAGTTCAGTGTTTTTGCCAGGATCCTTATGGATCTCCCATGTATATCTCAGCTTCACTCCATTAAGCAAGAGGCTCCTCCACAAATCATTCGTAGATAATCCTACATCTATTCCTGGTTTTTGCTTAGATGTCTGAGGAGATCCATGAATCAAATGCCTGCTCTTCAAAGAGCCTCCTGCGTGACTGAATTCTCCAAACATTCTATCCTTCTGAGGCACTACCAAAAGCTATCCAGCCACACTTTTGGATTTCTCTCAGAGGATGCTTTCCTGACAATGAATCTCTTAATTTTAGCCTCTTAGGCAGTCTGGATAGGATGAAGATTTCCTAAATTATCAAGCCCTAATTCCTTTTTGCTTAACACTTCTTACTTCAATTTATCTTGTTCCTCTCACATTTTACCTACAAGCAGCAAGAAGGAACCAGGCTTCACTTTCATTGCTCTGATTGAAAATCTCAGCTATAGGAGTGCCTGGGTGGCTCAGTTCATTAAGCATCTGCCTTTGGCTCGGGTCATGATCCTAGGGTCTTGGGATGAGCCCCTCAGCCGGCAGCCTGCTTTTCCCTTCCCATTCCCCCTGCTTGTACTTGTGCTCACTATCTCTCTCTCCCTGTCAAAAAAAAAAAAAAAAAATCTCAGCTAAATATTAACAAATTCTCTCTCCTTTGACTAAACTTTGGTCAGGTTCCTCTGAGTCCTGTTTTGACTAGGCCTTGCCCTTCAGCTCTGTCCTTGGCCTATTTAGTTCAATTTTGGCAAGAATCTTGCAGGGTCAGTTTAGTGAAAATTCCTACCCTTGGTATCTACTCCAATTCCTATCCCTAACCTTTGTTAACCTGTCTTCAGCAAAAATCTTGTCAAGTTGATTTAGCCAGAATTCCCCTATCCCTGATATTTCCCAGTAGTAATCTTCTGTCCACTGACCTCCCCCCAACCCTGCTCCTTGGCTGTAAATCCTTGTAACAGCTCAATCTTTGACCACCCCTCTCATTTTTAGTGACAGCCTTACTGTCTTTAACAAGTGTCATGAAATTTATTTTTCCTTAACAGTGTTTAAGCCCATCACTTGTAAGTTCTGCTTTCCACATAAAAATAGGAAACAATTCAGCTAAGCTATTCCCACTATAAGACAGAGGATTGCTTTTCCTCCAATTCCCAGTAACATTTTCTTCATTTCCTTCTAGGCCCTCATGTCTTTCTTTCTATTAACAGTCTGCTGATGATCATTTAAGCATTCTCTAAGACAGTGTCATTTCTTCTCAACCCTGCCCTTCACTTCATTCTGAGTCCTCACTAGTAGAGCCATTAACACCTGTATTTCAACTAACAGTCTCTTCAAGACAATCTAAACTTTTTCTATCACTCTTCTTAAAATTCTTCTAGCCTTGGGGCACCTGGTTGGCTCAGCCAGTTGGGCATCAGACTCTTGATTTCAGAGTCTTGAGTTCAAGCTCCACATTGGGCTCAATGCTGTTGTGGAGACTACTTTAAAAAAAATCCTTCTAGCCTCTACACTTTATCCAATTCTAAAGCAATTTCCACATTTTTAGGTATTATTTTACAGTAGCACCCCTCCCTCAGTACCAAATCTATATACATTTCCTATTGATGCTATAAATAAATAGCTTAAAATAGTGGCTTAAAAAAACACAAATTTGTTATCTTCTAGTTCTGGAAGTCAAGATTCTGAAAATGAGGCTCATTGGTCTAAAATCAAGGTGTTAGCAGGCTATTCATTCTGGAGGCTCTATGGGAGAGTCCCTTTCTTGCCTTCTCTAGCTTCCAGAGGCTGCCTGAATTTCTTGGCAGGAAAGCAGTTGTTTTCTAAAAGTTCTCTGTATTGCTAGGCTGTCTCTTGCCTCATGTTTTAACTAGAGATAGCAGGCTTAGCCTGGGACTTTTTTTGTAGGCATTCATTTGTTATTCTGCATTGCCACTTTTCCAGCACCCAGTCTGGGAGGACGAGGTTAAAAATAAAACCAAGGAACTCACTGCTGGGTTGTTTCTTAGGTTCTGAGGTCACATCCTGTTTGACTTCTCTACAATGTTCTGAGTCTTCTTATGGTCCCTTATATGTAATGTCCAGGGATTTTTAGTTGTACTTAGCAGAAGTAGGGAAAAGAAACTTCTCTCATCTTTTAAGACAATAGTGTTTCTTCATAGACTCTTCAAAGGCCCTCTGGATGTGGCTGATGTATCAAGTACTTGAGAATTTTTTTCTCTTGGTCTCTTTTCTCTGATGCCCTGCAAAGGCAGTTTCCTATAATTGGGGCTATACTTCCCAGAATTATGTACACCTCAGAGTCAATCTGTTATTCCCTCTCTGCCAATTATTGTTCTGTTGATTTCTGGGGTTCAGAATGGTTGTAGAAACTACTGTAGGACTACTAAAACAGAAGGCTAGATGTTTCCTCAAAGGAGAGGTTTCAGTATGAACTAAGGGACTTAGAAACCCTCAGTTTCAGAGTCACAAGGTAAGAATTGGAGGAAGGAATAAGTTTCACTTTGTTTTGGTGACAAAACATTTATTGTTTATAATTGTAATCCATTTATGCTTCAGATATTATTTTTGGGAATTCCTTCCAAGTTATTGTGGTTTTTTTAATATTTTATTTTTATTTATTCATGAGAGACACAGAGAGAGAGGCAGAGACATAGGCAGAGGGAGAAGCAGGCTCCCAGTGGGGAGCCTGATGCAGGATTCAATCCCAGGACCCAGGATCATGCCCTGAGGCAGATGTTCCACCACTGAGACACCCAAGTGCCCCACTTCCAAGTTATTGTGAAGTATGCTGCCAGTCTTATTTTTGGTGTCACCTCGTTGTCTTTTTGTGCATCTCCAAAGTAGAAGTCATGTGGTAAAAGCCAGAGAAGTCATGTTGTAGAAAGCCAATCAGCACATTATAATCAGGACTTCCAGATAAGTAGTTCTGACTGCCCCTTGCATGGCTCCACCCACATGTCCTATGAGCACATTACCTCAAGCACAGTACATCCTAAATTAAGGCAAATCTGGGATCCAACATTTCTTCCTACCTCCATCTCCTCAAGCTTTCTTTCAGTTAATAACCCTAATTATTCAATTGCCCAACTCAAAAAAACTGCAGGTCAAAACTCTATCCTTGTGCTCCACCTCCATATGTGTTTTATTTCTTAGGTCCTCTTATTCTTCGCTGGTGTTGCCTGCATTAGGCCTGTCAATCTCAGTCCCCTCAAACTCGCTGATTCCAGCCTAAGCCCCCTTCAATTTATCTTTACTCTGCTACCAAATATCTTGAAAGGCATGTCTTGTCATTTTCTATTCAAAATTCTTTAACGGCTTCTCTTTCCAAGTACAAAATATAATGTTCAAACAAAATATTCATAAAATGCAAATTCTTCCCAATCCAGCCCAGTGTTTCTCAAATCTGGATATATCTTAGAAACACCAGGGCAGTTTTCAGACTTAAAAGTTCTGGACCTCAAAAAAAAAAAAAAAAAAAAAGTTCTGGACCTCACATGTAAAAGTTAATGGCCTGAGTTGATGTCCAGGCTTTATTACTGTTATTGTTTCACTTTTTTTGTTGAGGTAAAACTAACATAAGATTAATATTTTAAAAGTGAATAATTCAGAAGCTTTTAGTATATTCACATTGCTCTGCAACTACCCCCTCTATTTAGCTCTAAATTCTTTATCACCTCAAAAGAAAATCACATTCTCATTAAGCAATTTTCTCTCATTCTCCTCCTTACCTCAGCCTCTGGAAATTACCAATCTTTGTTCTCTCTCTATGTATTTAACAGTTCTGGGTATTTCATCTCAATGGAATCAAGCAACACGTGATTTTTTGTGTCTGGATTCTTTCATTTAGCATGATGTTTTCAAAGTCCTCCCACGTTGCAACATGGATCAGTACTTTGTTCTTTTTTATGGTTGAATACTATTCCATTGTATATAGACACAGTTAGTTCATCCAGTAATCCATTGATGAATATTTGGCTATTTCCATCTTTTGGCTAGTGTGAATAGTGCTACCATAAGCATGCATGAAAATGGATTTGAGTACCTGCTTTCAATCCTTTCAAAAGATGTGGGAATAGAAGTGCTGAGGTATATGGTAATTCTATGTTTAGCATTTTGAGGAACTACCAACGTGTTTCCACAGCAACTAAACCATTTTACGTTCTTGCCAGCAATGTATGAGGGTTCCAATTTCTACACCCTCATCAATACTTGCTGTTTCCAGTTTTATTTTATTGTAGCCCACCCTCACAGGTATAAAATGGTACCTCATTATAGTTTTGACTTGCATTTCCCTAATGACTAATGAGGTAGGGAATCTGTTCATGTGCTTATTGGTCATTTGCATATTTTTTTAAAGAAATGTCTGTTTAGATTTTTTACCTACTTTTTAATTGGGCTGTTTATTATTATTTTGTTGGTGAGCTTACAGTTCTTTATATTCTGGATACTGGACCTGTATCAGATATATGACTTGCAAATATGTTCTCCCATTCTGTAGGCTGTATTTTCACTTTCTTGATAATAAAGTCCTTAGGTGCACAAAGGTTTTAAATTTTCAAGAAATTGAATTTATCTATTTTTTTATTTTGCTACTAATGCTTTGATATTATCCAAGAATCCATTGCCAATTAACGGTCATGA
This sequence comes from Canis lupus familiaris, assembly GCF_011100685.1. Classification (NCBI taxonomy): domain Eukaryota; kingdom Metazoa; phylum Chordata; class Mammalia; order Carnivora; family Canidae; genus Canis; species Canis lupus. The sequence continues at coordinate 4,099,099 of NC_049250.1, forward strand.
AGATCTGCCCCTCAGTTTTCTTCTAAGAATTTTATGCATCTAGTTCTTAGAGTTAATTTTTGTTTATGGTATAAGATAGGGGTACAAATTATTTCTTTTGCATGTGGATATCCAGTTGTCCCAGCCCCATTTGTTGAAAACATATATATATATATATATATATATATATATATATATATATATATATATATATATTGCGTTGAATGGCTTTGACATACTTGTTGAAAATCAATTGTCCATAGACACATGAGCTTATTTATCAACTCTCTATTCTATTTCATTGGTCTGTATGTCTTTCTTTATGCAGTACCACACTGTTTTGATTACTATGTCTTTGTAATAAGTTTTGAAATTGGAAAGTATGAGTCCTCCAACTTTGTTTCTCTTTATTAACATTGTTTGGCTATTCAGAGCTCCCTAAAATCCATACAAATTTGAGGAAGGCTTTCAACTTTTGCAAGCTTTCTATTTATTTAAATTTTCTTTATTTATTTATTTTTTTTTAATTTTTATTTATTTATGATAGTCACACAGAGAGAGAGAGAGAGAGGCAGAGACACAGGCAGAGGGAGAAGCAGGCTCCATGCACCAGGAGCCCGATGTGGGATTCGATCCTGGGTCTCCAGGATCACGCCCTGGGCCAAAGGCAGGCGCCAAACTGCTGCGCCACCCAGGGATCCCTAAATTTTCTTTAATTTCTCTTTTATTTCAGTTATTGTACATTTAAATTTTTTGTACATTTAAATTTTCTTTAATTTCTCTTTTATTTCAGTTATTGTACATTTCAGCCCTGGAATTTCTATTTGATTCCTTTTTTGTCTGTGTCTTTACAGCTGTTCTCCATTTGCTTATATATCATTTCCCTGCTATGCTGGATTTTTTAGCATAATTAAGACAATTGATTTAAAGTCATTGTTTAGTAAGTCCAACATCTGTATTTCTTCAGGCAGAGTCTATTAATTTCTTCTGTGAAGGGCCATGCTTTCCTATTTCTTTACATGCTTCATAATTTCTTGTTGAAAACTGAACATTTTAAACAGGAGAATGTAGTAAATCTGGAAATCAGAATTTTCCCTTTCCTCAGTATTTGTTTTTGTTGTGTGCTGTGGGATGTTTTTGGTTTAGTGACCCTTCTAAAATATTTTTGTGAAGTGTGTGTTCTTTGTCATGTGTAGTCTCTGAAGCTTCTGTTTCTTTAGTTTATATTCAGCTAGTGTTTTAAGAGTAATTTCCTTGAACATCAGGAACTAAGAGGAAGAAAAGACAAAGAAAGGAGAAGAATAAGAAGGAGGAGGAAAAGGAGAAGAAACAAAAGAGCCAAACACACACACACATGCACACAAACCCACAAAAAACCTCCCCCAGTCTTTGCAGATTGGCTCTGTGCTAGCGTATTCCATCAGTACTTAGCCAAGTTATTAGCAATACTGTCTCAGTGATCATTCTGCTTGCACTGAGCCCAGAAATCAACCAGAAGTGAAAGCTGAAGGCTTTCTCAGTTCTTCTGTGAACATGTATCATGGCTTGAGCATGTGCATGGCCTTTTAAATTCCATAGCGTACATAGACGCTTTCGAATGCACTAAATTCCTGAAGAAACTCTCTTCCCATCTTTCTCTCTAAGGTTTTGGCACTCTGTCATATACCTAAACTGTAATCTTTTGTCCCAGGTGACTACAGGTTGCTAGTTCATCTTAGAATGATTTAAGGCATGCCTGTTGCTTTTCCAACCAAAGCTCTGAGGTGAAACAAAAACAAGTGCTTCCTGTCCATCCTTCAGGGAGCCTTACACGAATTAAAACACTGGGACACAATTTTTTGCAAATAAATTCCTCTGGGCTCCTTCCAGAGCCAGAGCCAGAGCCAGATCCTACCCTGGGAACATGGGTGGCCATCTTCAAGACCACCATTGAGCTAGGCTGGGGGTATGGCAAGGGCAAGTAAAAATATCACCAAACTTTTCTACCATTTTTTTTTCAGTTGTTTTTTCCTTCATTCAACATTTAGTTGTGGCTGTTTTCCAGAGCTCTGGCAAAGGTGGTTCTGATCATTTCCCTTTGATTTATTTTATTTTATGTTTTAATACATCTGTGGAGGGATGAGTGCTTATAGTTGCCTACTTCCTCATTTTCACTGACCACCTACTACTTTTTAACATCTTTATTATTTTTGAAAAGATGATTCTAGTGAGCAGCCCAGATAAGAACCACTGTAACCACTGTCTTCCTTTCCATAATCATCTGTCACCACCATCTCTCCAGTTCTGTCAAACTGTTTATAACAACAGCCTGCTAGTGAATTCATTACATCTTTGAGCTTTCCACTCAAACTGCATTACCATTTCTGACTTTTCTGGGGAGAGTCATACCAACCCTCCATCACTTTCATGGCTATCTACTTACTTGCTTTCCTAACTGAGTTGAGTCTTTGAGGGCAAGCATTTCCTCTTCAGCTTTCATAGGACAATGTCAGACACATAGTAGAGTGTCAACAAATGTTAAGTGAACCACAAACTGGGCTTACCAAGTCTTGCTAAAAATATGCATATCAATTAAAACATTTTCTGTATCTTGATCTAAAGAAAAACACTAATAATCTTCTGTTCCTTCTCCTCCTTTCTTCATCGTTTTCTTTCTTAGGAAATACCAGCCCTAGCAAGGGGTAATCAGAGACTATAAGTAAAATGTAATTGTGGAAGAGAAATAATCCTTAGCCCTTGGGTCTCACCGGTTCAATAACTGGAGGTCCTACATCATTTCAAATATACACCTTCCCTTGGCAATGTCCTGGGATGGATGCCTGTGATCCCCACCTGCTGCAGGCCTGGTGACATTCTGTTCTCTCATCTCTTGACTTATTTGCTTCTCCTGTAGCTCTTGCAGACTACAGATGTGCCACTTCTCCTTGTCAGTGTCAACATGATGCAAAGTGCTATGCTTCTCATTTCACTGCTGATCCAGGGGTTCTGGTAGCTATCACTTCAGGTATGTAGTAGCTGTGGACTCAAGCATTAACTCTAGCCCCTACACCTACATTTAAAATAATTTGTAGATTTAAGAAGTATCATTGTATCTCAAACAGAGGGGCCTTGTCACTTCAGATTTTATAGAATCTAGTGTTCAAAATATTCTGAAGACTTAGTCTTTGGACATTCATATTCACAAAAGCCTCTTGTGTTAAAAATGCTGATTGTCACCATCCTCCCCTCTCTTAGATTCAGTTGGTGGTTCTGAGTGGAGTTCAGGGATCTTAAGGTGTGACACAAGCCCCAGGTGATTCTGATGCAGGCTGTCATTGGGCAGCACACTGATGGTCAATGCGACAAGGGGTATTGCTTACCTGTTGTGAGCTTCTAAGTATTAGAACAGTGTGCACTTACAATTCATTACCAGGCCTACTTGGTAAAATTTATTTATAATGATCCCTAGAAAGGTTTTTTTAAAAAAAATTTCCATGTTGGAGTTGTATCAAAGTGACATGTGTCATGGTTAATAAATACTTATTTATAATAATCCCTAGAAAGGTTTTTTTTTTAATTTTCTATGTTGAAGTTGTATCAAAGTGATGTGTGTCATGGTTAATAAAAACCAAATGATTAATAAAAAACAGATCTTCCTGTAGAACTTAAAACAAAGTCAACAATCCCTTCACCTATCCTTCTTTACCTCTGACCCATTCTCCCCATGGAACAAACACCATGTCTAATCATTCACTTTTAAGTTCTTGTAGTGCTCATTTCCTTATTCCAAAATTACATATGAATTACTGTTTATTGATTATCGTCTAATTTAGACTTTATCATCCTCTTCCAATAATGTATATAGAAGTTATTCCTTTCACTACTGCTGCTCTCATTTTATTCTTGTGAATTTATTGCTTCTACTATATCTTCTATCTTTAGAAATATCTATGTAAGTCTATGTTTCCTGCTCTGTCAATCATAGATAGTCTCTTGATTCTCCACTTTGTATGAGAATGGAATTCTCTTCCCCACTTCCTCTTGTTCCCTTCTCAACTTCCAATCACTGTGAGCACTCAAGGTCATATTATTTTTATTATTTGTAATAAAATTATAATTAAATTATAAGGATTGTTCAACCTGGGACTTGATAAATACGGAGTATAAAAAGGATATAATGAAGGACTACTACGGATGAGAATTGTATAGTTTTCAGTTCAAGTATGCATAATTTTATGCAACAAATTATGCAGAACATATATTAGTGTTCTTAAATTGGTGTTTCCAAATTAGCTTTCAATATTTCTTCACTTAGAACCAGTACAAAGTTTACCAGCTGGGTTTATCTATTGCAGATTTTTCTTCTTTTGTTGTGTGGGTTCCGTTGACTCTCTTTCTAGTTTTTGCTTCATGCTCTTCTGCCCCAGATGCCTGCTACTTCCTTGTAGCTGAACCTGAGGTCATTCTTGGTTTTTGTACCTTTAATTGCTCCAGGTTTCAATTTCTATTAATAAGTTCCATTTGATCCCTAAGAATATCTAATGCTTTCATAGTAAGGTGGGTAAAACGCCTGATTGTGGTTTTATATCATCCAGAAGCCTTCTTTTTCTAATTATGTACATTTTCCTGAATCTTAATAATCACAATTCTTGTAGATATATAACCGAACTCTTGCTACTCAGTTTACATTTTACTGTCTCATATTCGCTCTTATTTCTCATCTGAAAAGTCAGTTCCTCAGAGAGGTTTTCCCTCTTGTCTCAGCCCCAGTTTCTGTGTCTGCACCTGATGCCCCTGTTTTATTTTGTTCATAGCATTCATCCCCATGAAACATTGTGTCATTTATGCATTTGAGTCTTGCCCTGCTAGAATATGAGTTTCCTGATAGCAGGCACTTTGTTCCTTCTCTCTCTCTCTCTCTCCCTCTCTCTCTAATGTATCCTGAGAGCCAGAGCAGTGCCTGGGGCAGTGTACACTGGCTTCATGAAGATTGCTACAAATCTTTAATGCAATAAAATCTACTCTTTGAGAACCACTGCATTATACTATGTTATCTCTCAAATATGCTGTAAAGCCTGTGTTCTGCTTGAATTATATGGATTGGATGAACTCATACCATGCTTTCTATGGATGGGAAAGGGTGCAGGTGTCACCTCTATATTGAGTTCGAGGTATAACAAAAAATATCACTAAAGCAGTAGCTCTCAAACTCTGTGCTTAAGAATCACATGGAGAACTTGTTAAAACTCCAGTTGGAAGTTTCTCTTCCAAGAGATTCTGATTTACTAGATATGAATGGAGCACATGAATTTGCATTTCACACAGGATCATACTGTGAAAACAATGTTCTAAGACTGATCCATATGTCCTTCCTAATTAGTGCCAATACATCTGTGGCTGCAAGAACTGAGAGGTTTTGGTTTTTGTTTTGTTTTACTATTTAACACTTGCAAATAATTTCCCCCAAAGGGAGAATGGCATATTGTATTCTCTTCTCTCAACTTTTATGAAACAAGTGTACCCAGGTCAAGGGATATTTGAGTAACAAGGTCCACCTTGTCTATTTCAAATCCACCTTCCCCTTTGTCTCAGAATGGAGCCTGGACATTTCATCTTTCTCCTGAGAACAAACACTTGCCCACCAGGCCCATGGCAAATTATTTGGGGGTGGTTTCTGTATCATCTTCTTGTTAGAGCCTTAATCCTAGTTCTAAGCATGCCTGGCAGGTTACCTCTGAGATCAAAGCCCTTTTCAATATGAGTCCTATGGAATCTCATTCTGTAAGGATTCCTGATTGCTCACTCTGGTCTGTGAAGACACCAGGATAAATGCAGATTGGGAGTTGACTTTGGACCCTAATTCAGTTGAGAAGGCCTGAGTAGACAGAGAAGAAATATTTCCCTTTTTGTGCTTAAAATACATTGAATAAATAGGGTGAAATAATTTATTTTTTCATTTAGAATTGAATTACAGTTTTATAAACCTTGTTAATATAGGATGATAGATTTACTATTTTCTACTTTTTGCAGAGAACTCAAAAGAGTAAAAAGTGCAAAATATGCATCAAGTATTGTCATATTCTAAAAGTAACACTAGAGCACTCCTGTAAGGAAGGTTATAAGGTTGTGAAATAAGTTCTCCTAAACCTTAACCCGTTGCCCATCCCAGGCAATTTGAAGGATGGTGAAGAATTCTGAGTGGGAATGCAGGGCCAATAGACTTTGGGGGGAAGAGTTGAGGAGTTGTGGTCTCCCAGAACTCTGAGAAATAACAAAACTGCTACTAGACTCATCTGTCAACGTGTGGATGGAGGAGTCACATTGACTGTTTGAATGTCAACTCATCCTCATTCAGGCATGTGAGCTGTATCTCCATGATTCTCTTTCCTTATCTATAACATAGAAATAATAGAGTACCCACTTTACAAGATAGTTACAAGGATTTAATGATAATTGTTATGAGGAATAATGCCTGACAATGGTAGTGTATATGTTAGACTACAACTAATTAATTCTTAAGTGCCAGGAAAGTAGCAGTGAATTATGGCCTACAGATGTTTATGATTCTGACAGTTATCAATCATGATTTGGGAGCTATCATTTAAACATCTCTGATTTTAAGATGTTTCATCTTTTAAAACCTTTCCAATTCCAAAATTCTATTAAAATGGGAACTGTTACTAAATCAACAAAGTACCTATTAATACAATGTTGATCATTATCCTATTGTGATAGTTAATTTTATGTGTCAACTTGGCTAGGTAGCTGAGATACCTGGATATTTGGTCAAATTAGATATTTGGTTAAACACCAGTCTAGATATTGCTGTGAAGGTATATTTTAGATGAGATTAACATTTAAATCAGTAAATTCTGGGACACCTGGGTGGCTCAGCAGTTGAGCATCTGCCTTCGGCTCAGGTTGTGATCCCGGGATCCGGGATCGAGTCCCACATCGGGCTCCTGCAAAGAGCCTGCTTCTCCCTCTGCCTGTGTCTCTGCCTTTCTCTCTCTCTCTGTATCTCTCATGAATAAATAAATAAATAAATCTTTAAAAAAAAGTTAAATCAGTAAATTTTGATAAATAGATTACCTTCCATAATATAGATGGGCCTTATCCAATCAGTTGAAAGTCTTGGGAGAAAAAAGATTGAGGCCTTCTGAGAAAGAGGAAACTATGCTCCAGACTGCCTTTGGACTTGTTCTGCAACATCAGTTCCTTCCGTGTCTCCAGCCTGACAGCCCACTCTGCAGAGTCTGGGCTACCTAATCCTTACAATCACTTGAGCCAACTCCTTAAAATAAATCTCTGTGTCTCTTCCAATAATTAGATAGATAGATAGATAGATAGATAGATAGATAGATGATAGATATGGTTATAGATATGTTAGAGAGAGACAGCTTATATATATGTTTATAGAGAGAAAGATACATATATACATTTTTGCTTCTTCTGTGTTTCTGGAGAATCCTCACTAATATACTATGTTTTATCATTTGAGGGTCATAAACAAGATCACATTATTTAAATGTAATTTATATAAGAAACTGCACTGACTCATCCTTTTTAATTGCTCAAGTCATTAACAAAGGAGGTGAACATATAATCAACTGTTTGTAGATGTTGGTTCCTTCTCACATGTAAGGATCCTTCATTTTCCTACTAAATTTGGATATTGCAAAGAGTTAAAAAAAGAAGAAGAAGAAAGTCCCACAGATGTTTGTCAGATAAACTCTTCTATATCCATCTGGAATGGAAAGACATCACAAGTTCAGCCACTTGAAGCTGCAACCCCCTAAGAGGGACTTTCAGGTGAGCTGTGTCCTGTCCTCTCTGGCCAGTTTGAAGTCTAGTTCTCACTCCTGCAAAACAATTTAAAGAAATATTTGAGACCATGATTATATACTTTGACAATGGTGAACTGTAGCTTCTGTAGATGACCACATTGCAAAAATATTTCCTCTTTCATTAAAAATTAACTTCTTTCCTTACGCAAAGTTTGCAGTGTTTGCCTGTCATTGGGGTCGCGGAGGGGATTAATAGCTTCCTTGAATACAGCTTGTTCAGACTGTGTGTAGGAAGTGACAGCCCCCCTATGTATTCTGTGCTCCACTCCCAGAAATTCAGAGTGGCAAAGTCTCAATCTGCACCCGGAGTTTCAGGGGCTTCTTATCCAAATATGAAGAGAGATCTCTTTCCCCCTCTGTTATGTCCCAAATTTATACCAGAGCTCTAACGGACCTCCAACAGAAGCATTTTTCAGTAGTCTTTGTATTTTCCAAGTAATACTTTGTGATAATAAATTTTTGGCACCAACTTCTCCATCTTCTACTTATACAAAACTGTTTGTTTGGGTTTTTGGTGATGTGTTTCAAAATTTTGAGAGCTTGATACACAATGCTCTCAGATGAGGTGACCAGAAAAATGTCCATTCGTAATATGTCAAGGGGATAACAATAATGCCGACCTGATAGGCTTATCCAGAGGTTTGTATAAGTCAATACTACTGGTAAAGTACTCAGAACGTTGCCTAGGTAATGAGTGCCATGTATCAGTCTGTTAACAAAACCCAGGGTCAGGCATCCTGATGGCAGTAAGCCCTGCCTTCTCTTCCACTCTTAATAGTATTAAATTGCAACTCTTTCTTAGTTGAGGGCTCTGAGGGAAGAAGTGTATCTGCTTTGTAACAAAAATATAACAAAGTTTCAAGCACACAGAAGCTCTAGAGCAAGATGTAAATATCTTGTTCTAGAGCAAGATGTAAACATGAATGTCTCATGTTTTTGTTCTCTTTCTGTTTTGAACTGTATCTCATGAGACTGAAATAGCAGCACCACATGTTCCTTAAGGTACTTCATTACTGCTAGATATGCAGAGGTAAAAGAAATGTCACATGGCAGAGGAACCCAAGCTCTGGGGTTCAAGAGTGTTCCAGGGTTTCCTGGAACATTTGGGAAATGGCATTAAAAATATCTTATTATGTATTTATTTGAGAGAGAACTGGCACGAGGTGGGGGGTGGGAGGAGAGAAAAGCAGACCCCACTGAGCAGGGAGCCCGACCTGGGGCTCAATCCCAGGACCCTGAGATCATAACCTGAGCTGAAGACAGCTGCTTATCAACGGAGCCACCTAGGCCCCTGGAAATGGTATTTCTGATACACACCTCGGTTAACTCTGATGCAGGTGGTTTGAGGATCACCCTCAGAGAAACACAGACCTAATCCTTTATTACATTTAAGTCAAATTCACAACTTTTAAAATATATTGTAATTGAATTGAATAAGCTACCTGAGGTTTTCCATTCTTTATAATTTTAGATGAAATGAAAATAAAAGACCTAGGAACAGTTATTCTGGATTCTTACATGGTAAATGTATGTTCTCTGAATAGAAGCAGATTCTTTTATTTAACATTTTTGCCTTAACCCTTAATATCACATTAGAGTTCTCAATTCTTTCTCTGTTCTGTAACCTACTAGGAAGCAAGTGAGTGGTTCAAGCAATCCAGGTTCATGTATTCCAGAAAATAATACTATTTGTCTGGGTGTGAGCTTGGTGTCTATGCAATGACTAAAGTTTTATACATTGGGATTTTGTTCAATGCTTTTGCAATGCACCACAAAACAAAGTCCAAAAATGCTTTAATCAGCTATATCAAAAATTTTTTAAAATTGGTGAAAGATCATGCTATTAAAATAGCTATTCTTGTAGCCATAGGTTACATTAAAGTACATGAAAGTGTGTTTTATTTTTTTTGACTTAATAAATGTGGGAGTGCTTGTGGATGAATTTTATCTGCGGCTCAATGTATGACTTTATTCTTATGTAGGTATTATTAAATGGCTCATGTTAGATAAGTAAAAAAAAACAATGCCATAAATAAATGTCACATCTCATAGAAATCATGGTTTTCCCAAAGATGAAAATTACAGGAAACAGGACCATTGAATTCTAGGAAGTTAGTGTCTCTACCAAGGACAATGGTCTTTTAAATTTCAACATTCCTTTGAAGTCATGCCTTTTCAGATAAGCATGTGGGACAGTAGGTGGTTATATACAATGACTTTTGGTCATGCTGATGGTATTATAAAAGCTCTGGCCTTTTCAGAATGCTCAAATGTATCATGTTTGAGTCCAGAAGCCTACTTTGGTCTTAGTTGAAAATAAGGGATTAATGAAAAATCAAAATGTGTTTTCCTGAAGTATTCTTTTTTTTTTTTCTAAAGGAAAGGAATGCCTTTAGTTTTTTTTTTTTTAAATCATCTTTCTGTCTTCCAGTGTCAAATAACAGAGACTTTAAATAAATTTTCCTTTACACTAATAAGGTGAAACTATCATTTTCCAGTTAGAATAATTAATTCATGAAAATAATGGACGATAAGGACTGTATATGAAAGACAGCACCTCTAGAAGAACCACAGTGTCACATTATGTGGGGAAAAAAGGGAGACATTATTACCTCTATTTAAAATAAGCTAAAGGAGAGAGGGAGATAGACCTTAGAAAATGCCCAGAGGAAGTGATGAGCAGCAGTTGAACAAAGGGCAGATGTTAAATGAAACAGCATAAAGACTAAGTATATGTGAACTCAGGCCCTGAGTGATTTATTAAGGATGATATCATGGCCTAAGTGTAGAACCACACATTTTCAAGAAGAGCCCAGAGCATTCTCAATGGCTTTGTCATAGGTGGGGACATTGTCATTTTTGTCTAACCTATTTTCAGGACCTCTTAAGCAGCCACTCTGCTCAACTTCCACACTCCCACGACAGCCTTCTCTAGAAATTCCCCCATACTTTGACCATTGCATGGGGGAAAAAATTCCACGCTTCTTAATAATTGTAAGGTGCAACTATTTTTTAAAGATTTTATTTTATTTATTCATGAGAGGCACAGAGAGAGAGAAAGAGAGAGAGAGAGAGGCAGAGACACAGGCAGAGGGAGAAGCAGCCTCCACAAGGAACCCAACGGGGGATTTGATCCCGGGTCCCCAGGATCTCGTCCTGGGCTGAAGGTGGCGCTAAACCGCTGGGCCACTGGGGCCACCCTGTAAGGTGCAACTTAAAGTTACAAAAGTTACAATGCTTTGAAACCAAAAGATTTCAGTAAAATTGGGCAAAACTTGGCAATTTTATAGCCTGTGGAAAACTAATAGCCCTAAAAGATTTATGGAAATTCTGTTCTACCTCCATACTTCTGCTTCTCTAAAGGCTGTCTGGTAACACCAAGCTGTCCCATGTGTGAAACCTAGTTTCCTTATGAGATTACACACACATACAGTAATCAAGATAACCTACTCAGAAAAACCATAGATCTACTGAGGCATGTGCAGGCTACTGAGGGTCTGTGATCCTTGAGGAGAAGCTACCTACACTGGGGATGGGAGACACAAAGGTTCTATCCCTGACCCTTCTCTGCCTCTCTTCAAATTCTCCCCTCCTTCCTTGAGGCAAAACAAACTTTTCTCATTGCTGCCTATGCAGGTATTAATAATGAACAGTTTTGGTTTCCTGGACATAATTTTGGGTTCTCAGCATCCATCTCAAGATGTTCTATGAAGAATTTTTCCCATGAAAGAGAGTTCTGTGCCGGATAGCTCTTCATGGTCTCTTGGGCTTTTCTCTGTCCTGCTTTGTGGCCCAGGAAGCCTGTGGACCCCATCAACCAAAAGTCTCCCATCTTAGGCTTCCAGTTAGATTCAGCTAGTGGCAGGCACTAGATGCCTAGTGGCATCTGGGCAGATCCCAGGATGGGCTGTATCTTTTCCAAATGCCCTCTCTGGATATGGCCATTTTATTTCCACTTCAGACCTACGGCTGGCAAAGGGTTCCCAGGGAGTGGTGTTATCCCTTTTTGGTGTCTTCAAACCCTGATTCGCCTTTGTAAGTAATCTGTTAACTCTCCTCAAATTACCCAGCTTGAGTGTGCCAGGAGCCTGACTTCCTGTGATGAATTAGGTGCCTGCTGTTATGATGTCGTAACTTCTCCACTTGATACCACATAGTGTATGAAACACGTCATGTTCCACTTTTCCTTGAACCTAACAGTATTGTAACTCTGTGCCTTTGTGTTTCCCCTCCTGCAATATAATGCTTTTTCCTCCTTTTCTGCCTAGCATCTATCTCTTCATTTTTTTTTAAAGATTTTATTTATTTATTCATGAGAGACACAGAGAGAAAGAGAGAGAGAGAGAGCAAAGACACAGGCAGAGGGAGAAGCAGGCTCCATGCAGGGAGCCTGACATGGGGCTCGATCCCAGGTCTCCAGGATCACACCCTGGGCTGAATGCGGTGCTAAACCACTGAGCCACCCAGGCTGCCCCTACCTCTTCATCTCTGAGATCCCCCTCAAGTACCACTCTTCTGGGGAGTCTTTTGTCTGCCCCCTCCACCCAGAAGGACTTGAACTGTGTGCTCCAATTATTTTGACATCTTTATCTTCCCCACAGGAATTATGTCTTCATTCATTCACTCATTCCCCCAAACAATGACTTATTTATTTATTTCTACATTTCAGACACTGTTCTAAATCTGTGGGAACACATTACTGAACAAAACAAAGTCCCTTCCCTAATGGAGTTTACATTCTCATGGGAGAAACAAACAATAAATCTATGAACAAATATATTTATGGTATATCAGGTAGGGGTAAGTATTAAGGAGATAAAGTAGGCTAAGGGGTGACCTGTGTTGGAACAAGAAGCCTCCAAATGTAGTCAGTTTTTCGAAGACCTGAAGGCAAAGGTAGTATTTGAGCAGAACTCTGAATATAATGAAGATAATATCTGCATGTAGGTCTTTTAGCCAAGGGAAACAGCAGTGCAAATATCATGAGGGAGAGGTGTGCTTCTTAGTTAAGAAGAACATGGAGCCCAGTGAGGTAGGGAAGCACTAGGATATGAGATAAGGGGTATTGGTACCAGGGGAAGGGGAGTTCAGGGCAGGCCTCACAGCACAGGATCACAGATTTGCAAGTTTCTGGGGAGCTGTGAGTAATGGGTGCCCTGACTTGATTATGTATTTTGTTACCCCGGTGCCTTGTCCAGTGTCTGGATGAATGGAAGATTAAATTATAGTAGTGCTCACTTAATTCTGTGATCCAACCCCCTCCTCTTTAGCCAATGTAATTTTCCTAAGTATTAAAAAATAACTCGTTTCTTGGAGATATAGCACCATTCGGTAGAGCTGACATCGAAGCACACTGTGCTGGAAAGCGGCCAGCCCTGTCCCCAACTAGTCACTGTCTGTGTGCCTGGCAGTGCAGTGTGCAAAATTCTGTTTAAAGCATCATGGATCATACTACATAAATTTGAAGCCAGTAGACAAAGATTCCACCTCTATCAACTATCTAGCTTATTTTCCACAAATTTTAGCTATTTATTTCTAATTTCTCAGGTCAATTTTTATTGAATTAAAAAAATGAAGGTCAAAATAATGATTTTTATTGAGAAAAACAGATGATGATAACCCATTTATTAACAGAATCATCTCCTTGCTAAAAGATAGTTTTGTGAAATGTTTTATATTTTCATTCATGAATCAAAATATGAAGTTACCTGAACAAGATACTGATTTCCTTATCCTTTTTCTTTTTGTAAATTTTAGTATAATGTAATTACTTGAGGGAATGAAGAATTAGATAAGAAAAGACTCAACCTCTAGTTCTGCATTGAATATTTATTTTAGTTTCCAGACAATGAAAATATTTGATCAGAAGGAAACCTGTATTCTGGAAGTATTGGATTGTTTCTATTGGACATATTTTGCAATTGAACATTTCAAAAAGAAAACTCATAAAAATATGTATATTTAAATTTCACAACTTTACTATTTTTAATCTTTTATTGCTAAAGTAAATAACACATCAAGAAAGCAAGTTATAATTAAATATAAAACAGATTGCTCAGGGAAAGCTAAGCCTATGCCTTAATTAAATGCAACCAAGAAGCACAGCTCTCTACCAGGAAGGGAGTGTGACTGGGAGCAGAGGGTCCTTGTTGTTTTGGTAACATCCCAGGGATTTACCCAAACCACTGTGACTGCAATGCAGCCAGAGCTTGGTAATAGAAAAAGTTTCAATCTCAGGAATTCACTTTGGCTCTATTCCAGTCATTGTTTCTTGCCCTGTGAAGAAAATGGAAGTTTGTGCAAATCTAAGGCGAAAATTGCTTCCTTAAGGATGATTTAAGTACCATATTTTTTTTTAATTTTGGAAATTAAATCTTCTTGAATAAACCAGATATAACAAATCCCCTAGACATTGAAGAAGAAGATACAAAATTAAATTGCAACTTAATGCATTTGGTTTAAGTAGAAGAATGACCTTTGTAACAGAAAAAGTATATAGACATTGCAAACAGGTCGCTGAATGGTTCTAAGAAATATTTCTCCCTTAATGTATACAATAATGTGTTTTGAAATGGCTAAATTTAGAGGTTTAAAAAATAAACTTTTTAAGGAAATGAGCAGTCTTCTATTCAGGTAATTATAAATCTTAAAAATTTTTAGAACTCATCCTTATCCATCATCATTAATACATTGATATTACATAAGAGCTCATTTTCATTCTTCATCAATCACTGTTATTTTAATATTCAAAAGAGAGTTTTACTGGATATTTGTCTCTAACTTTCATGATTTTTTAGTTATGGTAAAATATACATTACAAATTTACTATCTGAACCATTTTTAAATGTACAGTTCTGTGGAATTAAGTACATTCATAGTGTTGTGCAACCACTACCACTATCCATCTCCAGAAATTTTGCAGCATCTCAAACTGAACTTTATAGATGTTAAACAATAACTCCTAATTCCCCCTTCCCCTAAACCTTGGGAACCAACATTCTTCTTTTTACTCTATGCATGGACTGCTCTAGGTACCTCATGTAATTGGAATCACATAATTTTTGTCCTTTTGGATTATTTCACTTTGCATAATGTTTCCAAGACTCATTCATATTTAATATGTGCCAGAGTCACCTTCCTTTTTAAGGTAGAATAATATCCTCTTGTACGTATGTACCACATATTGTTTATTCATTTATCCATTGGTGGACATTTGAGTTGTTTCTATATTTTTGGCTTCTGTGATAAATGCTATTATGAACATGGTTATGTGAATATCTGTTTGAGTCCCTGCTTTCAATTCTTTTGGGTATTTTCTCAGAAATGGTATTTTTGGATCATAATAGTAATTGTGTTAATTTTTTTCCTGAAGAATTGCCATACAGTTTTCTACAACATCTGCTTCATTTTCCATCCCCAGCTGCAATGCATAACATTTGTGACTTTCTGTTTTTATTTTCTTATGATGGCATCCTAATGAATGTGAATTGATATTTCATTGTGGTTTTGATTTCCATTTCCCTAATGATTAGTGATGTTGAGCATCTTTGTATGTATTTATTGACCATCTGTATATCTTCTTTGGAGAAATGTCTATTCAAATCTTTTGCCCATTTTTAATCAGGTTGTTTATTTTTTGTTGCTGTTGAGTTGTGGTTCTTTATGTATTATAGATATCAATCCTTTATCAGATATATGATTTGCAAATACTTCTATTCTGTGGGTTGTCTTTCACTTTGTTGATAGTGCCTTTATGCACAAAAGTTTTAAATTTTGATGAAGTCCAATTTATCTTTTTTTTCTTTTATTTCCTGAGATTTTGGCATCATTCTATATTTTTAAAAAGTTTACTCTTTAGAGATAATATTATATAATTTAACATACTAAAAGAATATGTCATCTTTTGGTAAGAGATGATGTTTTAGTTAATAATCAAGTGGCTATTAAATTTACCAGTGAAAAGTCTTAAAAGAATGAAAGATAAAGAGCAAATATTGACTACTAATAAAAAATATGCAATAATAATAGCCTCTCATTCAGTGAGTCAGTTGGTCAGTCAGCTAACCACTGAATATTTGGTGCCTACTTCAGTTATAATCACTATACTGTTTTTACTAAGAGGAAAAGTCTAACATAAAATGTCCTTTTTAAAGATTATAAAGCCTGTTTGAAGAAAAAAAATAGTCCCTATGATACCTAAAAAAAGCAAATCTGTAATAGTAACTCATCTTTATTGATAGCTAAAATATCATGATACTATGTTGCTACTTTGTATTATTAATTTTTCATTCATTATCTCTCTTCATGATCAAAACTGCGTCTCTCCATGTAACTCGGGAACTAATGTTAATTTCGTTAGACAGGTAGAAAAGCCAAAGCCTAGTGAAATATAGTCTTGCACTGATATGCAACAAAGTGCCACTCAGTGCAGACCTCTTTGATGCCTGTGATAGAATGTAAGCCCCATGTAGTCAGGGCATGGGCTATCTCATTTACCTCTGTATCTCAGCAACATAAGTGTTTCTCAGTTAATGTTTATGCCTGGTCGTGGAAGGAAAAACTTTAATACTTGGTTCTTAACCATTCTGCTATGTCATAAGAAAGAATAGTAAAACTTTTCCCTTCTCCCTAAATATAAATCCAAAGAGAACCCAGTTTACATTGCTCCTAATCTCTTCCTTTGGCTCTTGGGACAATTTATGGCTTTCTTCATATTCAACTTTGATGAAGGCTGATGAAAATAAAACTCTTGCAAGAAAATCTCATTTGTTTGAACAAATGGCACCATAGTTTACTCATAATAATCTTTTATAACGTTCTCCAGATCACATTTTAAATGCTAGTGTATAATTGCTGTGAGTTTCTTTAATTGCTTAGTATGTGGAGTTATAGCCGAGGCTTCATCACCACATGTAAACAAATGTTTTGTATGAAATATCTCACTTAGTTGTATCACCTGATTTCCCTGGGCCTCGGTTAAACATATATAGAAAAAATAACCCTAAGAATAACCTTGATATCCTTCAAATCTTATATTGTTATTTAGGAGTGAATTATAAAATAAACATAATATGGAAAATTAAGTGTTTTATCAACCTTTGGAAGAAGAACTCAACAACGAGGTCTTCTTAAATTAAAATTGATGTTACAAAACAACCTCAAAACAGTTAACAAAATGACAACATTTAACAAAATGGTAATGTCTATGGATAATTACTTTAAATGTAAATGGACAAAATATTCCAATCAAAAGACATCAAGTGGCTAAATGGGTAGAAAAACGAGTCTGCTGCCTACAAGAGACTCACTTCAGATATAAGGCCATGCACAGACTGAAAGTGGAAGGATAGAAAAAGATATTCCATGCAAAGGTAGTAAAGGAAAAAGCTGAAGTAGCTCATATCAGACAAAATCAAATTTAAAACAAAAAGAAAGACTGTAATGATAAAGGGTTCAATTGAAGAGAAAATAACATTTGTAAATACTTATGCACCTCACATAGGAACACCTAAACATATAAAGTTAATATAACACATAATGAGAGAAAACAAGAGCAATATAATAATAGTAGAGGGTTTCAATAGCCCACTTACATCAATGGATAGATCATCTAGACAGAAAATGAATAAAGAAATATTGGCTTCAAACAACACATTAGATGAGATTGACTTAATTGTTAAATACAGAAAATTCCATACAAAACCAGCGGTATACACATTGTTGTGAAGTACACATGAAACATTCTCCAGAAAAAAAAAAAAAAAAGAAACATTCTCCAGGATAGATCACAGGTCAATTAAAAATTGAACTACTATACAGTCCAGCAAATCCACTTTTGGGTATTTATACAAAGAAAACAAAAACACCAATTTGAGGAGATATATGCACTCCTGTGCTTATTGCAGCATTATTTACAATGGCCAAGGTATGAAAGCAAACCACTGATGAAGGAATAATGAAACTATGGTGTGTATAAATAAGAAACAGAATATTAGCTGTAAAAAAAGAATGAAACCTTGCTATTTGTGACAAGATGGATGGACCTAGAAAGTATTCTGCTAAGTAAAATGAGTCAGACAAAGACAAAAACCATATGATTTCACTTACATGTGAAATATAGAAACAAGTCAATGAAAGTAAACAGAAACTGACTCATAGATACAGGAAACAGACTGGTGGTTCCCAGAAAGGAGGAGGGTCAGGGAAATGCATGAGGTAGGTGATGGGGATAAAGAGAAAAAAAACTTCCAGTTATAAAATAAATAAGTCATGAGGATATCATATATACCATGGGGAATATAGTCAATAATATTATAATAAGTTTGTATAGGACAGATGGGAACTAGACTTAACATCAGGATCATTTGTAAAGTATAGAAATATTGGATCACTGTGATGTACACATGAAGCTAATAGAATATTATATGTCAATTATACTTCAATTTTAAAAATGATGTGAAATACACTCTGCCACCTGGAATTTGGGTGTCTCCACAGGATATTTGAGTTACTTTGTAAAACACTACTGTTACTGTGGCAGTTACTTGAATAGCAGCCATAGTAATGAAGCTCTGAATTCCCTATGCATGTAATGGTTGAATCAGGATCTAGAGTATCTGCACTTTAACTAAACAAGGACATATAACAATACAGTTAATTTACTTAGTATATATTATATAGAGACAAAATAACATATATATACAACACAGAATAGGTTGTTAATATATACTCTTTGTATATTAACAAAGTATAATTAATACTATATATTGTTAATATTATCAACTTTTAAAAATCCTTTTGGTATTTCTGCATGAATTCCTTCATTTTGCTCTTTCCTTCAATTAATGTTTCCACTTTAAAAGAATCCAGACTTTTCCAAATATTATTTGTATGTGTGTGTATACTACAAACACATTTAACAAGAAATAGTACCCAGTTTGCTCAGAGAACCCATAACAAAACCACATTTAGGAAAATATCAAAAGTCTGGTTGAACTATTACCAGGAAAGACATTATGAGGGAAAGAGCTATTTATTTATATAAAGAGAATTGGGTGCATTTTGTATAAATTCCCATCATTTTAGAAGTTTTTTAAGCCTAGGAAGAGAATGTGAAGGAAAGTACAGCTTTAGGTATTTGAAATTGAATGATCTTTGTAATCCTAAAATTATTTGATAATATTTTATAGTTTGAAGGATGTCATATTTGGGATTTGTGGCACCTTTTTATTTATTTGTGTGTGTATGTGAGGGGCGATATTTTCCCCACACCATGAAACAATTCTCTGATACCAGTTCGGTGTCCTACAGTTCAAGTTACCTCTGGTACTGTTCACCTGGAGAAGCATCGGATCTCACAGATTAAAGACTCAGTCCCACAAGACTATCTGCCCACATGCTTTGGATGCCAATTTCCAGTCCAGATTGCCACCTGTGCTTCTGACCAACTGGGCTATAGATCAAAGGTTCCAATGACCTCCTCAGGTTTGATTAATTTGCTAGAGTGACTCACAAAACTCAAAAAAATGTTTTGCTTACTAGAACACCAGTTTATTATAAAGAATATAACTCAGGAAGAGCCAGATGGAAGCAAGGCATGGGGAAGAAGCATGGAGCTTCTAAGTCCTTTCTAAGCTTGGCACTCTTTGTGACTCTACATGTTCATAAACCTAAAATCTCTGCAAACCCCAACCTTTTGGGTTTATGTGGAGGCTTCATTACATAGGATTGAGCAATTAAGTCACCGGACATCGGTGATTGATTCAACCTCCAGGCCCTCTTCAGAGACTCCCAGGGAGTAGACTGTGCTATTGTGATTTATAAGAAATACATATTTGGTCTTTGTCCCCAGTTTTGGCACAGAGCTCCTAAAACCTTTGGAATTTCCTAAGCAATACAACAATGGGAGCATCTTTTGCTATAATATTTGGTCTCTAGTCTTGAGTTTCTGAAATCGCTTTCGAGTTTTTGTTTGTTTTGTTACTCATAACAAGTACCTTTCAACCACAACTGAGTTTGTTTATGAGGTGACTTTTGGAAATCCCCTAAATATGGGGAAGTTGGTTGCCAAGGAAACCAACATGATTAGAGGGTTGAAACTTTCAGTTCCACTCCTTAATCTCTGGGGCAGGGAGAGAGACTAGAGCTTGTGATTGGTATTGGAAGTTGGGGGGAGGAGCAGTCTTGTGGAGCCTTTAACCTGTAAGATCTGACACAGTTTCCAAATAGATAATATCAGAAATGACACTCTGGTGGTGTCAGAGAATTGTTTGGTGGTATGGGAAAAATACCCACACGTTGGAATTGGTGCAGAATCTTAAAAAAGTTTTCTAGTCCTGAAATTGTTTGATAATAGTTTTAAATGTTTATAAATAATTCTTGATCTTTTATATTCAGGATTTGTGATGCCTCTGGTTTCGGCTTTTGCATATCAGTTGAAAACATCTACTTTGAAATTTTAAAAAAATTAGCATGTCATGGCTAAACATGCATTCAAGTAAATTAATCTTCCAACTCATTTGGCAACATCAGCAATTCACTCAACAATAGGAATAGGGAAGAAGTGGGGAGCACAGAGAGGGAATAACAAAAGAGACGTTTTATCAACCACTGAAAAGGGAGCAATAGGCATCTCATTGCTGCATCGAGCACCGCTCTCTGGAATATGGCCTGCTCCATAGAGCCCATGTATTTCTGTTTGTTTAGGCTTTCTACTTGTCTCAAACATAATTTTAAAATAATGTTATTCAGTATTTTGAAGTTGAATGTTAATTTTATATATACACAGAGAAACTCTGCATCAGTTGTGAACTAAAACAATTTTAAAGATGAATGTGAGCACATGCTATACTATGTAGTATACCTGTAGTGTACCATTTATACCTAGCTGTGTTGCAGGTGATTTATGGTTGAAGTAAAAAATTTCAAAAGTTAAAAGTAGAAATATTGTCATATGATTCATATCACAAACACTGGGGTGTACTACCTGCTAACTGATTTCCCAGAAAGGTAGTAACTGTAAAAATCTGAAATAAAACATTTAGTATATAATGAAGGCAGGACTCTTTTCAGATATTATCATACTTTTAAAACAAAAATTTATAATTTTAAAGGGAGGATTATTTAATTCTTTTAAAATATGGTGATAGATGAACTTATTAATGAATCATATACTCACGCTGGCCACATGTAACTTGAAATGAATAGATCATTGTTTTCATTTTTCACTGATACCTACTCAAAAAAGTATCTAACAATAAATGTGAAATCTTAACTGAGAACTTCCAAGTATAAAGCACACTGATAACAGTGCTTTTTAAATATAAGTGAAAATACTGTCCCCCAAACTATTCTATTTAATACTAAAAAACAATGGAATTAAAAAGAAAAAAAACTTCATGAACAAAGGTAAAAATCTCCTGTCTTGCTTTGCATGAATATTGCAAGTTTTCATAAAAACAACTCTGCAACTTTGCAGAGGATATAAGCCAAACAAGCGACATAAGTGAATTTAAAAAAAGCTGATTATCATCCTAAGCGTGAGGGTTTCACCTAGCTGTTTGTCAAGCAGGCATTTATTCTCCAAATGGAGAAGAGGTGGAAAGGTTTAATTTATTGCAGACAGTCTGGCACCACTGAAGGGTTACTAGCACCTGTTTAAGGATTTGTTTTCAAGACCCTGCTCAGCATGATTCCGTTTGACCTCCAGTAAGTCATTCACACTCTCAGGGGCCTTATTTTTTTTCATCTCAAATCTCACATTTAATTTTAATGTTCTCTTTGGCTAGGTTACATAACTAGCTAAAAAAAACTCAGGGTTTTTGTTCTTAATATTAAATAAGCTATTTCTAGATTCACTTTTCGAGAGAATTCAGCATAATCTGTAGATGATACTATCATGATTTGCAGTAATCAAAGGAACCATGCTTTTAGAATCACTTAAACTCATTTATCGGACACTTTCCCTAACCATTTTTTTCTCTTCAACCTCATACTTTTTCTTAAAATCATAAAATATTATGTGCTACCATAAATATATTTTGCAACTAAAATTTTTACATTTTTTAATGTAAGGTCACTCAGTACGCTATATTAGCAAGTTAATTTCACCCAATATTAATATTGTACACGTTATTAAAATTTTATTGCTAATAATTTCCAAAGACAGTTTTAATTAATAAGCATTGAATATTCAACATTATGATACCCATATTTGAATTGTAATTTCTCCTTGCTCAAATTACTTTTCAGTGCCCACCAATACTGTCTTAAAGTGTGACAAGTTTCATGTTATGATCCATAAATGATGATAGACTTAGGACAGGGCATGTTCAGATTTGAGTTTGTAGAGGTCAGTGCCCTTGGAAGGTATTGATCATTTTGGAGCTGGTTATTATTAATGGATTACTACTCAGAACCTGGGATTCATGCACCATTGCTGGACAGGGCTTTAGGCTTCTGTGTTGCTGGTGCTCTCCAGTGTGAGGTCCCTGACAAGTCTCCAAGCAGGTATGTCTATTTAGAATTAATGGACAGATATTGGAGAGCTCTGACTATTGATTCTTAAAAGACTTCTTTAAAAGGTGAGAAGAGTTTCTGCCTAGGGAACTAATCTCGCCAAAGTGCTAAATTGTTCAGGGAGGTACTGAGCACATCCAAAGTCTCTGCAGCTGTTAGCACCTGCATGTGAGCCATCCTTGATCTTTGATCTCTCCTCTTTGTAAATATTTTAATGGTGGGAATAGCCATATTCCACACGACCCCTGATCCCATGCAACTTCTCCACCCACTGAGAGCTGCCAAGATGACTCAAATAACAGATTCACATTTCATTTTCATATTCTACTTGGGTGGGCTGTGTAATGTACAACTTTGCAGCTCTTCCCTGGACTCCATGTTCAAGATTATTTGCTTATTTATTTATTTTTAATGTTTATTTATTTACTTAATGTGCAATGACCATAGGATGCATCAGTCAAATATAAGACTTTCAGGTATTTCCAAAGAGTCACATTATTTTTGTACAAGAGTAGTTTAAAATATATTCCTCTGTTTTCTACTTTTCCATCTCAGCTCAGTTAAAGTATCAAATCCTCTAAAGCTTTTGCACAGTGAAGAAAACCATCAACAAAACAAAAAGACAACCTACTGAATGGGAGGAGATACTTACTAATGATATATCTGATAAGAGGTTAATATCCAATACATAAAAAGAACTTATACAACCCAATGCCAAAAAAAGCAAACAATTCAATTAAAAAATCAGCAGAAGACCTGAATAGACATTTTTGCAAAGAAAACATACAGGTGGCCAAGAGACACATGAAAAGATACTCAATATCACTAATCACCAGAGAAATGCAAATCAAAACCACAAGGAGATATCACTTCACACCTGCCAAAATGGCTAAAATCAAGAAGACAAAAAATAATGCTGGTGAGGATATGAAGAAAAAGTAACCCTCATGCACTATTAGTGGAAATGTAAATTGGTGCAGCTACTGTGGAAACACGCATGGAGATTTTTCCAAAAATTAAAAATAAAATAGAAATACCATATGATCCAATAATTCCACTATTTCGGTATTTACCCAAAGAAACAGAAACACTAATTCAAAAAATATACATGCGCCTTTATGTATATTGCAGCCCAATAGCCAAGATATGGAAGCAACTTATGTGTCCATTGATAGACTAATGTATAATAAAGATGGAATATTACACAGACATAAAAAAGAATGAGATCATGCCATTTGAGGCAATATGTATGGACCTCAAGGGTATTATGCTAAGTGAAGTAAGTCAGACTGAGAAAGACAAATAACACATGATTTCACTCATATGTGGAATCGAAAATGAAAACAAATGAACCAACAGAAGAGAATCAGACCCATGAATACAGAGACCAAGCTGATGGTTGCCAGGGGGAAGGAGGCTGCGGGATAAGTAAAATGGGTGAAGGGGAGTAAGAGATACAGGCTTCCAATTATGGAATGAGTATGTCATGGGGATAAAAGGCACAGCATAGGGAATATAGTCAATGGTATTTCAATACTGTTATATTGTGACAGATGGGAGCTACACTTGTGGTGAGCACAGCATGATGGATAGAGAAGTTTGAATCACCATGTTGTACACCTGAAACTAACGTGACATTGTGTGTCACTCATACTCAAAAGCAGTTTAAAAAATGAAATGTCAAATATTCTTTGAAGAACTCAAAAGCAAAATGTTTACCAGCATCATTAGGCATTAGAACACTTGTGGCTTGGATCTGCTTGCCTTAAAATGTAGTGTCAGGATGTAATGGAAGAGGCTAGTGGCCAACTTTTGCCACTTAGTAGTTTCAGAGTGTGTTACCCTGTGTTTCTGTGCAGATGTCATGTGCCAGACACAACCTAAGTTCAAGAAACCAGAAGAAGGTATTGCATTTTTTTCTTTAAGAAAGTACTTTTCAAACATTTTTTCTATTTAAAAAATTATTTGTAAGATTTTATTTTTAAGTAATCTCTACACCTGATGTGAGGCCCGAACTCACCCCCTGAGATCAAGAGTTGCATGTTCTACTGACTGAGCCAGCAAGGTGCCCCTGTTTTAAAATTCTTAAACACATTCCAACATTGTCTATTGAGTGTTCATTTACCCGGTGAAGAAAATGGGGGAAGAAAGAGAGAGAAGCAATGCTCTCCATGCTATGAAGAGAAAACTGTCTAGAAAGATTGGAATAAAGATCTTCAACCAAAATGGTTTTGCTACTGCAGACGAACTCAGGTTAAGACGCAAGGATGGTGCTTAAGCGACTCCTAAGTTCTCCTCTAAGTGCAGGGGAAGGCCAGGGTTGGAGGGTGTAGGATGCGCTCTCCTTGGAGGGCTGCAACTGTTGCTGCAGGACACTCAAGAGCCATGTGCATTTTCAGGGCTCCGTGACTGTAGGTGTGTACCTCACCTCAGGTAGATCACCTGCCTGGGTGGGTACTTCCTTCTTCATTCCCCAGCCCTGCTGCCACTCCTGGAGTTTTACTCTACCCTCTGCATGTCCTACACCCATTTATAAGCTGTGGCTCTTTGGGGTCCTGGGTACCAGGAGGAGACAGCAAACAGGACTGCTGAGACCTCCCCCACTGTGTCTCATTACCTCCAGCTACACAGGCTTACTTTTCCTGCTCCTTGAAACCCCCGGGCATGTTTTTGCTTCCAGGCCTCTGCACCCGGGGCTTCTTTCTTTCATTTAGGGTCTGTTCAAATGTCACCTCATCAGAGGGCCTTTCCTGGTCACCCAGTATGAAGTAAACCCAACATCACTCTTATCATGACACTCTTTAAAATATTTCCTAGTACTCTTCATTGTTGCTATTTTATTTTTCATTTGATTACCTGTCAGTTGACTGTCTCCTCCCACAAGGATATTAGTTGCACAACAGCAGGCACCTGGTTGGTCTTGTTCATTGGTTTAGACTCAATGATCTAGACCATTGCATGCAATAGCAGGTGTTCAGTAAATAGTTGTTAATTAATAAATATAATGTTGATTTCATGTAAGACCAGCACCATAGGATTAAACAATACTGGTCAATCTTACTTCAAAGTAGGTTTCAGTCAAGGCTAATAGATGTCAACAAAGATCTTTCTCCTAACCCATTAGTTACATAAAGCCTATCTACCAACTAGGGGAAAGTAAAAGCTAGACCAGGTTTTCTGAGGTGACTGTTTAATAAACAACAAAATTGACAGAGACAATAGATAGTGCCTAAAACTGGAGGTCACGTAGGGGAAATGTGATTAAAGCAGGTCTGGGTTTCAGACTCCTTTCCTTAATTGCAATGCATACTATCATATCAGAATTCTAATTAGCACATCTTTTTAAAACCCTTTCTCCTTTCCTTCCTTTTTCATTCCCTCTCTCTGATACCAGGGTCTCAGAATGAAGCACTTCCATGTCATAGAATAGTCAGATCGCTCTGAAAAACACCACTATATATATATAAAGAAGTTACATTTTCTCTTCATTTTGCAGACCACTTCCCTATTTCCAAACGCAGACAAAACCTCCTAGTGGAGCTCATTTCTATGACTCCCCGGAGTGTATGACTGCCCTCCTCACCAGACACCCTGAACACACAATGTCCCTTTCAGCCCCTGAGGGAGGAAGACATGTGGCCAAGGAGAGTGTTATTCATGGTGTGGCCAGGGATGCTCCTGAGGTGGCCCGGCCCCCACTGTCTCCTGCATGCTGCTGTTTCTCACATCTACCACCTTGTGTGCAGGTTTCTTCCTTCCAGCTCCAAACTCGGCGAGATGCTGAGCAGCTGAGGAAGTACCACAGCGACACCACCCCCTCCAGTGAGCCCCATTGCTACTTTGGACTGTTTTTGCTAATCACAGACTAGAATTTGGGTAAAGGAAAATGTGCTGACCCCAGGTTGGGTTGGAAGAAGAGCTCATCTGTGTGTATGTGGTCCAGTTGAAAGACGCCACACCCTGGGCCCTCAGGGATTTCAGAGGGAGCTCACTGAGGGCAAGGGCCTACAGAAGAGGGCTGTGCCTGCCTCTGAGAGAACAAGGAGGTGAATGAGGGCTGGAGAGTATTTTAGTCTTATATGAAGCCAAATTAACCCCTACTAGCACCACTTCCCTTTTTTTTTTTTTTTTTTGGTCTATAAAGAAGACGGGGATTGTTATTCTCATTAATAAACATATCCTTGAGGACTCAAACTGAGCCACAAGCAGTAAGTAAAGGAAAGGGCACATGAAGACCATAGTTGGAACTTCCTGAATTTGTGGCCACGAGCCTTGCGTGGGAAGCAGGAGTCCTTCTGCTCGTTAAAAATAGAGGTTTACCTAAGCTTCACAGAGTCCTAGACTATGCTAAAATGTTTCAACGATGAGTCAGGAGATGGGCCTGTCAGGGCTGGGTAGGACTGGTCTTACAGGAATTAGTCTCCAGCCCTCTGGTTAAGTCTCCTGCACACAATTTCGGAGGGACTGTGGGAAGCAGTGGGACTAAATAAAACATAAACAGTGAATCATTTCTTCCTGGTCAGTTCAAAATTTGTGTGGCTGCTTAGCCATTTTTTAAAAAAATATTTTATTTATTTATTTGAGAGACAGAGAGCATAGAGGGAGAGGGAGAAGCAAACTCCCCACTGTCCTGATGTGGGACTCGATCCTAGGACCCTGGGATCATGACCTGAGCAGAAGGCAGACACCTAATGGACTGAGCCACCCAGGCACCCCACCATTTCTTTTTTTCAAGTAGGTTTCATGCCCAGCAAGGAGCCCAACACAGGGCTTGACCTCACAATCCTGAGATCAAGACCTGAGCTGAGGTCAAGAGTTGGGTGATTGACTGAGCCACCCAGGTGCCGTGCTTTGTCATTTTGGTAGGGATTAGATTGAATCTGTAGAATGCTTTGGGTAATGTGGACATTTTAACATTATTAATTCTTCCAATTTGTGAACACGGACTATCTTTACCTTTATCTGTGTCTCACAATAATACATCTACTTGTGTTTATTTGGGCAACAATGGAATGCTAGACTTCTTATGCAGAACTGCTTAGCAGGCACCAAATACATATTTGTTTGTTTAACTTATTTACTTTATTATTTTTTAAGTAGGCTCCAACATGGAGCTCGGGACCTGAGCTAAGAGGCATTTGGGTGGTTCAGTTGGTTAAGCGCCTGCCTTCAGCTCAAGTCGTGGTCCCAGGATCCTGGAATGGAGCCCCATGTCAGGCTCCCTGTTTAGCCGGGAGTCTGCTTCTTCCTCTGCCTCTCCCTCATGCTTGCAGTTTCTCTCATGTTATCACTCCCTCTCTCAAAAAATAAATGAAATCTTAAAAAAAAAAAAAAAAGGCTTGGGCTCAGATCAAGAGTTGGAAGCTTAACCAAATAAGTCACCCAGGCACCCCAAAGAATCAAAATACATATTTAATTTTAGAAATAAAGGTCCACCTGACCTATTTTAGAAATAAAGGTCCTATCCTGCCACACTGCAATTTGGCAGTGTGGCAAGATACAAAATCAATGTCCAGAAATCAGTGGCATTTCTATATACTAACAATGAGACTGAAGAAAGAGAAATTAAGGAGTCAATCCCATTTACAATTGCACCCAAAAGCATGAGATACCTAGAATAAACCTAACCAAAGAGGTAAAGGATCTGTACCCCAAACACTACAGAACGCTTCTGAAAGAAATTGAAAAAGAAAAACAGAGCTGGGGGCATCACAATGCCGGATTTCAAGTTGTACTACAAAGCTGTGATCATCAAGACAATGTGGTACTGGCACAAAAACAGACATATAGGTCATTGTAACAGAATAGAGAAGCCAGAAATGGGCCCTCAATTCTATGGTCAACTAATATTCGACAAAGCAGGAAAGACTATCCACTGGAAAAAAGACAGTCTCTTCAATAAATGGTGCTGGGAAAACTGGACAGCCAGGTGCAGAAGAATGAGACTAGACCATTCTCTTATACAAGACACAAAGATAAACTCAAAATGGATGAAAGATCTAAATGTGAGACAAGATTCCATCAAAATCCTAGAGGAGAACACAGGCAACACCCTTTCTGAACTTGGCCACAGCATCTTCTTGCAAGATACATCTATGAAGGCAAGGGAAACAAAAGCAAAAATGAACTATTGGGACTTAATCAAGATAAAAAGCTTCTGCACAGCAAAAGAAACAGTCAACAAAACTAAAAGACAACCCACAGAATGGGAGAAGATATTTGCAAATGACCTATCAGATAAAGGGCTAGTTTCCAAGATCTATAAAGAACTTATTAAACTCAACACCGAAGAAACAATCCAATCATGAAATGGGCAAAAGACACGAAGAGAAATCTCACAGAGGAAGACATAGGCATGGCCAACACGCACATGAGAAGATGCTCCGCATCACTTGCCATCAGGGAAATACAAATCAAAACCATCATGAGATACCACCTCACACCAGTGAGAATGGGGAACATTAACAAGGCAGGAAACCACAAATGTTGGAGAGGATGCGGAGAAAAGGGAACCCTCTTGCCCTGTTGGTGGGAATGTGAACTGGTGCAGCCACTCTGGAAAACTGTGTGGAGGTTCCTCAAACAGTTAAAAATAGACCTGCCCTACGACCCAGCAATTGCACTGCTGGGGATTTACCCCAAAGATGAAGATGCAGTGAAACGCTGGGACACCTGCACCCCGATGTTTCTAGCAGCAATGGCCACGATAGCCAAACTGCGGAAGGAGTCTCGGTGTCCATCGAAAGATGAATGGATAAAGAAGATGTGGTTTATGTATACAATGGAATATTACTCAGCTATTAGAAATGACAAATACCCACCACTTGCTTCGACGTGGATGGAACTGGAGGGTATTATGCTGAGTGAAGCAAGTCAATCGGAGGACAGTCATCATATGGTTTCACTCATATGGGGAATATAAGAAATAGTGAAAAGGATTATAAGGGAAAGGAGGGGAACTGAGTGGGAAAAATTACAGAGGGTGACAAACCATGAGAGTCTCCTAACTCTGGGAAATGAACAAAGGGTTGCAGAAGGGGAGGTGGGTGGATGGGGTAATTGGGTGGTGGTCACTGAGGAGGGCACTTGATGGGATGAGCACTGGGTGTTATACTGTATGTTGGCAAATCAAACTTAAATAAAAACAAATGTAAAATAAAATAAAATAAAATAATGGGAAAAAAGAGATGGCTGGATCATAATGTAGTTCAATTTTTAATTTTTTGAGGAATCTCCGAATTGTTTTTCATAGTGTCTGATGCACCAATTTACATTCCTCCCAATAGTACAAAGGGCTTCCTTTGATCCACATTCTCACCAACACTTACCTTTTGTCTTTTTAATAATAACCATTTTAACAGGTATGAGGTAATATCTCATTGTAAGTTTTGATTGGCCTTTCCCTAATGACTAGTGATGTGGAGCATCTTTTCATGTACCTGTTGGCCATTTGCATGTCTTCTTCAGAAAAATGTTTAATCTAGTCCTTTGTTTGTTTTTAAATTACGTCTTTTTTTTTTTTTGGTATTGAATAGCAGGAGTCTCTTACATATTTTCATAGTGACTCCTTATCAAATATGTGGTTTACTAATATTTTCTCCTGCTCCACAGGTTGCTTTTCATTTTGTGAATGGTTCCCTTTGCTGTGCAGAAGCTTTCTAGTTTGATGCAGTCTCTCTTATTTATTTTTGTTTTTCTTAGCTTTGCTTTGAGTGTCAAATCCAAAAATCATTGCCAAGCCCAATATCAAGGAGCTTACCCTTTGTGTTTTCTCCTAGGAGCTTTATGGTTTCAGATCTTACATTCAACTTTTTAATCCATTTTGAGTTGATTTTTCTGTATGGCATAAGATAGTGATCCAGTTTCATTCTTTTGCATTTGACTGTCTAGTTTTCCCAGCACCATTTATTAAGGAGAGTATTCTTTCCCCACTGTGTATTCTTGGCTCCTTTGTAAAAAAATAATTAACTACATATGCATAGGTTTACTTCTGGGCTTTCTATTCTGTTCCATTGATCCTTTTGTCTGTTTTTATGCCAATACCATATTGTTTTGATTGCTATAGCATTGTAGTATAGCTTGAAATTAGAAAGTGTGATGCTTCTGGCTTTCTCAAGATTATGTTTGATTATTAGGGGTCTTTCATGATTCCATACAAATTTTAGGATTGTAAAAGATGCCATTGGAATTCTGATAGGGATTGCAGTAATCTGCAATTGCTCTGGGTAGTATGGACATTTTAACATTATCAATTTTTCTAATTCGTGAGTGTAAACTATCTTTCCATTTGTTTGTGTATTTTTCAGTTTCTGTCATCATTGTCTTATAATATTCAGTGTTGAGACCTTTTACCTCTCTGGTTAAATTTACTTCTATTATTTATATAGAAGATATGTAATTTTTTAAATAAACTCAACTTTCAACAGGTATTGCCTGCTCAGAAAGCTAATCCATGGAGGTCTTTATGTTAATAAGACCGAAAAGATTCCATTATGCATGAAAGAATTCTGTTACTTGGGTAATGGGTTGCATTTATGTTTTTGCTTGATGAGCAGTTTAACTCTCAATACAAATATTATTGTTCTCCCCAAAGGAAGTAGGAAATAGCATCCCTTCTAATGTAGTAGCCCAAGTAAAACACAACAGAAAAAGAACAAAGTGGGTAGGATGCAAGGCTGAGGAAAAGAGAAAGCCATGAAAGGGGCAGGCCACAACAGATGTGAAGCCAATCTTGGTTCGTAGTTAGTGTCAGTCATTGGAGGAAACAACTGCCATAGAAATATAAGAGAGTGACCCCTTCTTTTGTCTAGGTCATTCTTTTGCTGCTCCAAGAAGACAGATTCTGTTTTTGTGTTTTTCTTGATCCTAGGGACTCTTCATTCTCTATGCACAACCCCACACAGTGTCATGAAGGCCATCTGTAACCATTTGAGTATTGTTAGTTTTCCACAACAGGCTTTCCCACACAGCTTTCCTCCCAGCTGGATTTGGAGTCTGGTCTCTCAGCAGGGCTCGTACCAGACATGTGTTATCTTTTCATCGGTTACAGCTAGTTAGGGGGGAAATTGTGTTGCCCCAAAATTCATATGTTGAAATTCTGTCCCTGGTTTGGTCCCCAAACCAACAATCATATGACAAGATACTCAATATCATTAATTGTTAGGAAAATATAAATCAAAACCACAATGCAATAACATTTCACATTCATTAAGATAACTAGTATAAAAAATCAAACAGAAAAGAACAAATGTTGATGAAGATATGGAGACATTGGAAACTGTGTGCACTGTTGGTGGGAATGGAAATGGTACAAACATTATGGAAAACAGTATGGCATTTCCTCCAAAAGTTGAAAATAGAATTACCACCAATTTTACTTCTGGTTGTGTATCCAAAAGAATTGAAAGCAGAATGCCAAAGAGATAATTGTACGCCTATGTTCATAGCATCATTATCCACAATAACCAAGAGGTGAGAGCAACCCAAGTTCCAATGACAGATAAATGGATAAACAAGATGTGGTATATAAACAATAGACTATTATCCACCCTATAAAATGAATGAAGTACTGATGTGTGCTACCACGTGGTTAAACCTTGAAGACGTTATGCAAAGTGAAATAAACTAATCACAAAAAGCCCAAATATTGTATGATTCTACTTAATGAGGTACCTAGAGTGGTTACATTTATAGAGACAGAAAGTAGAATAGTGGTACTAGGGCTGCAGGGAGAAGGAAATGAGGAGTTAGGGTTTGGTGGGTATAGAGTTTCAGTTTTACAAGATGAAAAAATTTTAGAGATGGGTTGCACAGCAGGTGCACATGATGGGTAACACTACTGAACTGTACTCTTAAAAACAGGATGGTGAATTTTATGCTCGTGTAATACCACAATTAAAAATTTTAAGAATATAAAACAGCTTCAAGGATTTCTATGCAAGGAAGCCTTAGGCCTTATTATGTCACAGAGGAAAATAAATATATCCCATAAAAAACAATCCTGAATAGATCTGACAACTTTGCTGTGTGTGTAAAAGTCATTTTCATGTGCAACTCAGAGAACAGCTTTTAATCTTCCAAAATATGAAAAAAAAAAAAAAAAAGAGGAGCATGAAGTTCTTTTTAAAGTCACATTTTTCCCTTAAGAGTTCTGGCTCAACTCCTCAAAGATGTTTTCTGGAACACAGCTACTAGTTGCCAGCTCTTGCTGGATCCATTTTTCATTTGTCTTACCATCTGGGGTAGAGTCTTAAGACTTGAAAGATGCTTCAGGTGCAGAGCTGGACCTTCCTTGGCCATGGTGCAGTTTCAGTGATTAGAGGCTCTCTCTTTCCATGGGGCTTTGTTCCAGAATGTTTTATTTTTTATTTTTTATTTTATTTTTTTAAAGATTTTATTTATTTATTAGAGACACACAGAGAGAGAGAGGCAGAGACACAGGCAGAGGGAGAAGCAGGCTCCATGTAGGGAGCTCGATGTGGAACTCGATCTTGGGTCTCCAGGATCAGGCCCCGGGCTGAAGGCAGCACTAAACCGCTGAGCCACCAGGGCTGCCCACCAGAATGTTTTAATTACTGGAAGTTGATTAGTTCCCAATGTTTTACTTCTTAATTCTGATGATCATTTTTCTTCTCACTTTTGCAACTGCATAGTTGGTTTCTGTCTGAATTTTCAGCAATGTAGCATGAGAAAAATAACAATTGAACTTAAGTTACTGCTTTCCAGGTTTGGTGCTATCTAGTTATCTGGCTCACAAACTATAGGACTTAGGTAGCAGTTCTTCATTGCAGCCTACAGTACCTAAAACCATTTCTGGTATTATTAATGTGCCTGAATCTACCAATGAGGTCCTGAGAGAAAATCAGTATTCTGGGCATGGCCCTTAAGCTTCAGGAGTGTTGTTTAATAAATTATCAGTTTATTGAATCAGACCTCTGTCTGCTTTATAAACATTTTCTTGATTTAAAAAACAAAAACTAGTCATGGAAAATGTAAGGTACCACTCTTCAAGGTGTTTTAGATATAAAACTGTTATTTTAATGAGATATTTTCTGTAGCTCGTCTTTCATGTAGCTATATCAGCAAGGGTGTTAAGGGCATTAGGAATTAGCCAGAGAATTTACATACAGCCTCTCAGAAAATGAGGTGCCATACACTAGAGATTATATTAAGTAGTTGTAAGGATGCATATACACACTTCATACCAAAAATAAAATCCTGAAAAAAATAGGGTTTCTCCAAATTTTTAAAAAATATTTTTATTTCTTCGAGAGAGAGAAAGAGAGAGAGACAGCATGAGGCAGGGGGCAGGGAGGGTGGGGCTGGATCCCAGGACCCCAGGATCATGACCTGAGATGAAGGCAGACACTTAACCGATGGAGCCACCCAGGGACCTGGGATTTCTCCAAATTTAATACTCTCACACAACTCCATGCTGAAAGAGCTTCAGGAATACACCTGGGCCCTTCTGCTCTGATGTGAAGGGGTACAAACTGGGAGTGTAGATGGGAGCTGCCTGTAGATTAGTTCAAAAATCCAGCTGACTGTACTTTATTGGTAACAGAATTTTCACCCGCATGTACCCTCTTGTACAATTATGCTATATTAAATGGTGGAAGACAATAATCATCCAAAGAACTATAATATTGCTAAAAGCATCTCTTTTTTTCTCATTTTGTCTTTTCATGTCTTCTTTTCTTTTTCTTTCTCCCTTCCTTTCCCTCTTCCTCTCTTTTCTTTTTTAGTGTTAGAGATCACTAACACTAAAATGCAGACGCTCAAGGCCTGGGCAGCGCGGGGAGTGCCTTGGAATTGAGTAGACAGGCAAGGTGAATGGGTGCCAGGCCGCACCCGACCCCAGCAGGAGATGCCAGATGGTGGGGGCTGGCCCAGGCACACAAGCAGTGGAACCAGGAGTCGGGGGCCCAGGTAGGCAGACCCAGCTGGGGACTGGTAGGGCAGCCCTTGAGAAGGTATCTGAGCCAGGTGGTGAGTGCCCAGGTCCCAGGCCCTAGCGCTGGGATGTAGGTTTGGGCCTATGGGGGGGCTCCCAGAGTAGGAACTGGGATTGCTCGGGGCCTGCTGGAGCTGCTGCTGGAACCCAAGGAGTGTCTGGCGGTCGGAGTCACGCAGCCCCTGCGGGCAGGCGTGGAGGTGGTCTCCTTCTCCAGCAGGCGGTTCACACAGCAGTTGGTCGGATCCAACACGGAGCGGACGGCAGCATATTCAGCTTCCCGGAAGCTGCCGTCCTTCCCTCCCACGCTCGCCCCGGTACCGGTACCGTCTCGGGCACCGCCAGGGCCCAGCGCCGCTGGACGGAAACAGCCTCGCGCAGTGGTGGGCGCTGGCCAGAAGGACAAGGTGCCGGGAAGGCACACTTTCAAGTGAAACCCCGTATTTCAGTAGTTATACTAGGCATACCAGTTTTTAAACTAGTATACGGCTTTGCTAATTTTTAGCTTTGTTGGATTTTCATTTGCATACTATAAAATTCACCCATTATAAGTACAATTCATTGATTTTTAGTAAATATACAGAGTTGTGCAATTATCACACAATCCAATTTTAGAACATTTCCATCTCCCAAAAAAACTCCCTTGTGCCTATTTTCAGTTAATTCCCACTCCTTCTGCAGCTTTAGGCAACCACAGATATGCTCTCCAACTCTACGAATTTGCTTTTTTTTGATCACTTGATACTAAGAGAATCACATAAATGTGGATTTCTTATCAGGTTTCTTTTATTCGGCATAGTACTTTTGAGATATATCCATGTTTCAGCATGTATCATTACTTTTTAGCTAAATAACATTTCATGTATGAATACACATTTTTAATGCATGTATAACTTTTTATTTTAAAGTTTATTGTTTTTTTTTTTAAGTAATCTTTGCACTCAATGGGGGATTGGAAAACACAACCCCAAGATCAAGAGTTGCGTGCTCCTCTGACAGGGTCTGCCAGGCATCCCTGATGCAATTATCTCTTGATAAACATTTGGATTGTCTCCAGTTTTGGTCTACTATGGATAAGAATGCCAGGAACTTTTACATACACATCTTTGCGTAGACACATGCTCTTATTTTTCTTGGGTGAATTTCCAGGGGTAGAATTATTGGGTGTTTTTTTTTTTTAATTTTTTATTTATTTATGATAGTCACACAGAGAGAGAGGCAGAGACACAGGCAGAGACACAGGCAGAGGGAGAAGCAGGCTCCATGCACCGGGAGCCTGACGTGGGATTCGATCCCGGGTCTCCAGGATCGCACCCTGGGCCAAAGGCAGGCGCTATACCGCTGCGCCACCCAGGGATCCCGAATTATTGGGTTACATAGTAAGTTCATGTTTAACATTTTCAGAAATTGCCAAACTCTTTTCCAAAACAATAAAGCAACTGCACCATTTTACATTCCCACCAGCAGCATATAAGGGGTCAGTCCATGTTCTCTACATCTTCAACAATAGTCTGTCTTTTTTGTTACAGACTGGATATGTGGTTTTTATAAGTAATGCACTTTGTCACTAGATTCCTCTCTGAAGAGCCAATCACACTCTTTCTACCCAGAGGAGAAGAGAAGTAGGACACCAGGACATGAAAGATGTAATTTTTATTACTGGTGGAACTAGACTGGAGAATATGGCTTACATTTGGACAAGAAAATAGAGTTGCTAATAATGTCATCTCTGAATTGAAATTACCTACCCCAAAATGCAAGCCGCTTTCACTTTCCCCTACCTCCCAGGGTCCCAGTCTGCCCAGTGAGGCTACCTGGGAGAGAAGAAAAGCCAAGCCATGAGCAAAGAGCAAGGAGCTGAACACCGTTGTCCCAGTGAACATCAGAACCAGTAGATGACAGGAAACCAATAGATGTCAGATGCTGCCTTCTCCTTGCTCCAATAGATCATTTTTTATGTGGAAAGCCATGTGAAAGGCTTAAATTGGTCCTCAGATATACATCCTTTTGGGGGAAGGGAGTAGAAATCCCCACTTAGAAATATGAGCAAAGAGGAAGAGAATCCCTTTCAAATTTGTAATCATGACTGTTATTTCTTGCTCATACATATGTGTAAACCTTTATTCTCCATTTTCTAGCAATATTGAATTTGATACTACTACCTTCTGCGTACACAGAGTTTATCATCACATAAAATGCTACTGCATAGGTTATCTTATTCCAGACTCACAGATAGAAAACTGATCTCCAAAGGGTATGACAGCTCACGAGTAATAATGCTTGACCCTGTGCCAAGTCTCTGACTCCAAGTCCATGCCTTTGCCTGCTCACCTTTGTTGATCACCTAGGAAGCAGGAACTATCTTTACAAAATTTATGAAATTTCCTGGTGTGACTGCTTGCTTTTAAAGGGCAAAACAATATTTGAAATATAGAATTACAAGTTAAACCCATATTATTAAAAATAAACCAAAATAGCAAACTTCGTATGGACACTACCAAAGTGAACAGATCACTTTGACGGTCCTGAGCCAATAGACGTATCCACTCTTCTGCCTTATGCATAATATGCTGTTTTATTTGCCACCAGTAATCTTCGTGAAAATGACTTCCTTGAAAAATGCAACTGTGTTAGTTCCACATAATTACACTGTGACTTAGGGTTCCTTAGCATCAGGGAAGCACACTCTAAATAATTATCTCCATACATCTCTTCCATGGTTCCTACAGTCACTTCATCTTTACATGTTCTAATGAAGTGTTTCCAAAATGGGTCCTGTGTAACACTAATGTCCAGAGACATAGTACTAGATATTCTATGAAAAACTTATTTTTTGGCCAAGTAATTTCCAAACATCATTGGGTTAGCACAAATTTATAGGTTCTTTACTGTAAAGAACCTCTGAAACTTTATTATGCTATTGTGCATGTGTATTTTCAAGAGGGAATATCAGGTGGTTTCCCACATTTATTAATTTTGGAAAATTTCTCATGGAATATCTAACAATATGGGTGAGGCATTGGTAATTTCCAGGGGACATCTCTGAATATGCAACTATATGGAAATATTTTGCATTAAGTTGCCTTAAAAAATGGATAATGCTACCATATATGGTAAGGAGTGTTTAAGGGTTGAATTTGATAAGGAGATCACATTAAAGATATTAATGGATAATATTGAGGATCACAAAGCTTGCTTACTTTTATGTTATGAAGGCATATGGTAAGAATAGCCACCACCAAAAAGAGCCCATTTATTGACTCTTAAAGTTGAGTCAAGAACTACTGTTATCTTATGTTCATCTCTCCCCAAATCCTGTGAGATAGAAGAAACCCTTATCTTCAATTTGCCAAAAGCAAGGTTAGCTAATAGGAGTAATTTTCCTGAGAGCACTCATTTAGTATATCAAGGAACTGAGATTTGAAGCAAAGTTTGCACAGCTCTGTACTCTATTTCCTATACTTCTGCATTCTAAAATGTAACTTTTACCTTAAATGACTTAATATGCTATTTCTATCAGAGATTTAATTATTGAAGATTGTGACCATCTAAAAGTTATAACTTTTCAAATAAAACAAACAGAAAAGAAAATATTATTCTAATGTTAATTTTCTCACTGTGAGGTTTGGCAATTAGTTTTCCAGAACTGATGAGAAATCAGAATTTTCTGGAAACAAAATAGAAGCATCATAAATGAATTTAATATAGTAACACTTAATAATTCTGCTAGAAATTAAAAATACTTCTAAATGTTGTAAAAAATAAGCTGTGGAGTACAGCTGTAAATTCCTCCATATTAGGTTCTAGTACCAGATGCCATTGGAAAAGATTGGAGGGATGGTGTGTGTGTGTGTGCGTGTGTGTATGTGTGTGTGGTGTTACTTGCAGAAAGACCAAATTAAAATAGAAAACAGGATAACATTTTCTTTTCTCCTCATTTATACTCAAAGGTGGGAAATGGCTATATAAAGAGATGACCTTTAAGGGGCTTAGCAAGGCTTGACCAAGGTAATCCTGAAAATAAAGAACAGGCTGTGGGGTCATGGCTTAGCCCATGAGAACTACCTCTGATATTGAGGGGGTTGTATTTTGATGAGACAGTAAGCTTCTGTGTTATCTAGAGAAGAAATCCTGAGCAATAGGACTCTGAAAGGGTCACAGTTTAGCACAGCAGTTCAGTCTGAACTCAAAGTCTGGCAGCTTATGTGCCAGCTCATCCTTCAATAGCTGTGGAAATTTGCTCTGCTAGCCAATATATTTAAGCTTGATTACCCTCATCTCTGTTCTAAGACAACCATACCACAGGGTCCACGTAAGGCACACATGAGACGATGTCAGTGATGTGATCAGTCCACTGCCTAGCAATTAATGTAAGGAGCATAGGTGGTAACAAAAAAAGTAGGATCATTAGGAGTCAGATTTTTAACTCAAGATAAGTTAAAACTTCCTCACCAAAGGAGGTAACTAATTCTGGAGGTGCTAAGTCTTAGTTTGGATGATCCCATCTCAAGGAAGTTATGAACAAAGTCAGATTGCAGACAGGCTTGTCCTAGCTCAGATTCCCTGACTCCTTCTCTTTCACTTGATGCCTCACCCATGCTGAATTGCCTTTCCACTTTCAGATTCAGAAAGAAACTAGATGATGTGGGAATTGGCTTCCATGTGGAACACGATATGGAACAAGAACCAGAGCCTGGGAGTTACCTGCCTGCAGAGTGAACCTTGAACAGTGAGAAATGGGACGTAGGAGGGAGCTGAGCAAATAAGCTCATCCTTCCTTCGCTCTGCTGCGGACTGCCCTGGAGTCCTGCATGTGGACATGCTAGTTGTTTTCTAGCTGTTTTGAACTGTTGTCATGTGTCACACAGCGGAGTGTCTCATGTATTTCCTTGCCTAGCTTTGCCTTTTTCCTCACCTCATTGCCCAGGGCGTGCACCTCTCAAATGAGCATTAGGAACCGAATCTTTACTTCTGGCTCTACTTTCTAGGAGATCTGGGCTTAAAAGGTGTTTCTTGCAAATCTGAAATTTGCTTTATTGCAAAACCAAACTTTGACTTTCATCGCATTAGAGAGAACATCATATAAAAAAAGCAACATCAACTGAACTGTTTAGGATTTGTCCACTCCTTTGTAATAAACTTTATATTAAACTAATCACATTTTCCTATTAGACATTTACATAATAATTTTAGTGTCATGAAACTGGAGTGGCTTCTTTTTTCATGCACATTATGATATTGTTGTTGGTGATACTGATCTCATGCAATCCAGGGCATTGATTATTGTTGAAGAACAAGCTCATAGAGCCTTTTTGCCACTTCTGGCACTTGCTCTTACCCTAATACATTGTTACTCCTCCAGCTAGTAGCAGGGAAATAGTAAATAATGTACTTGCTGTCCTGAACTTCTGACTGATGTCACCATTGTATTAGATCTGAAGCTTCAGGGGTTAGTGGCTGAAATCCTAGTCTTTTTTTTTTTTTTTTTTTTTTTAATAGTTACAGAGAACTGAAAGCTCAGAGTACAGCTGTTTATGCATTTGTTACTTAATGTGTATTGATTTCCGATATTCCATGATATTCCTTCTATTCCATGATATTCCTTCTGTTCCATGATAGATACTGGGGTTAAATGATAAGCTGGATAAATTAATCCCTGCTTTTGTGCAGCTTGTAGCCAGGTCGAAGAGTCAGAGAAAATGTGACATATAAAAAATTACCAAAAACTGTCATGCTATGAATGAAAATCTACCCAGTGTACTGAGAAGAAAAATGGGTGGGGAACACGATATGAAGGATGGCCAAAATATAAACCCAACCCTGTGTGATGAAAAGGAGCTGGCTATATGTGGAGTGGGTATAAGAGGATATGTGGAATATAAGGAATAACTTATGCAAGGGCTCTGAATGGAACCAAGGATCCTGTCTGGGGTCTGACACAAACATAGTGTCAAAGGGAAGAGGTCATGCAGGTGAGATTTTAATTTGTGTCCATTGGGAAGTTAGTACCTCAGGATTCTGAGGAGAGAAATGACATGGTCCAATTCAAGTACTAAGAATTTCACTCTGGTTTCTTGTGGAAATCTGGCTAGAGTTGGGGAGAGAGTTAGTAAGTTGTTTGTGTGAGAAACTCTATGATGAGAGGCACAAGTAACTTAATGAATGAGAGAGAGAGAGAGGTACATTATTGCAGATATATTTAAGGGAAAAATCTATTGATGATGGAATTTACTGATGGTTTGGATATGATAAGTAAAGAAAGATGGCAATCAAGAGTGATCACTGTATTCTGACTTAAGAAGATGGTGGGGAAGACTAGGAAATGCAGGTTATGCTTAGAAGAAAAAAATGGTCTAGTTTGGAAATATTACTTTGAGATATTTGCAAAGATATTTAAATGGAAAGTCAGGAGTGCCTGGGTGGCTCAGTCAGTTAAGCATCTGCCTTTGGCTCAGATTGTTATCCCAGGGTCTAGGGATCAAGCCCCACATCAGGCTCCCTGCTCACTGGGGAGCCTGTTTCTCCCTCTCTCTCTTCAGCTCTCCCTGCTTGTTAGCTCTCTGTCAAATAAATAAATACAATCTTAAAAAAAAAAAAAAAAGGGAGAAGTCAAATAAGCAGCCAAACATATGGGTCTGGATTTCAGGGGGTGTTTCTGGGTTAAAATGATAAAATTTAAGAGGCTTTTTATATAGTTGATACTTAAGAAGTAGAATGAAATCACCTGGGATGAATGTGTATAGAAGAGGAACAAGGATCTAATACTAATGAAAGTCAAAGGAGGAAATTAGGGAGGATTCGACAAGGTGGAAGGGATAAACAGGAATGGGTGGAGTCCTGGGAGCTAAAGGGG
Source organism: Canis lupus familiaris (assembly GCF_011100685.1). Lineage (NCBI taxonomy): Eukaryota > Metazoa > Chordata > Mammalia > Carnivora > Canidae > Canis > Canis lupus. Next base: position 4,140,227 of record NC_049250.1, read on the forward strand.
AGGGAGTGTAATTGGAGGGGGAAAGAGCACCTCTCCTAAAAACTGCTGAGAGGTTGTGTGAGATGAAGACAGAATTTCCCACAGCTTACGGTAGTAAGGAAGCCAGTGCCCTTGACAAGACTCTGGCATGAGTGAGGCTAGAGACAGACAGGATTTGCTCAGAGTCGTGAATTGAATGGGCCACAATGGTGTAGATGTAGAGACAAGACATCAAACAGTGGCTGGACAGAAGCCCAAATGGGGCATTCCAGATGAAGAATTATCCAGGAGAGAGGAAAGGATCAGTGATTCAAGGGAGAGTAGATAACAGATTGCAGTGACTAGAGAAGACAAAGGCACAGGCCCCACACCTCAGTTGAAGAGATTGTCTCCCAGTACATATTATGGTAAGAGCAATGTATTAGTGTCCTAGGGCTGCCATAACAAGGTGCCATTGACTGGGAATTTAAAAAACAGAAACACATTTCCTCAGTTCTGGAGACTGGAAGTTGAAATCAAGGTGTCAACTGGGTTGGTTCCTTCTGAGGGCTGTGAGAGACAAACCCTTTTCCTTTGCCTGTACATTCTTGTCTTCTCTATGTGTGTTCAGGTGGTCTTCCTCTGGGCATGCATGTCTCTGTTCAAATGTCCTCTTCTTGTGAGGAACCAGTCATATTGGGTTAAGGGCAAGTGTAATGACTTCATTTTAACCTAATTATCTCTGTAAGAACCCTGTGTTCAAATATTGTTACTTAGTCCATGAGCTGCTGTGAGAAAAGCATCATAGATCTCACTTACATGAGGAATAGTAAAAAAACAAAAACAAAAACAAAACAATCCAAGTGAAAAACTGAACTCATAGATACAGAGAACAACTTGGTATTTGCTGGAGGCCAAGGTGGGGGTGGGATGGGGAAGGGGGTTAAAAAGTACAAACTTCCAGTTAAAAGATGGTCCAGGGGATGTAATACACAGCATTGTATTATAATTAACAGTACTGTACAGTATATTTTAGTTGCTAAGGCAGTAGATCTTAAAAGCCTTAATCACAAGAAAAATATTATTACGTGCATGAAGTGATGGGTGTTAACTAAATTTATTGTGGTGATCATTTCACTATATGTATATATATATACATAAATATACACACATATACATATAATCATTATTTTGTATACCTAAAGCTAATATAATGTTATACATCAATGATATCTCAATTAAAAAATAGAAGCAAAATGAATAAAAATATATGAAAATCAGAAGATAATTATGGGAGGTCCAACATCAAAATAATAGGGTTTCAGATACACCACAGTGAAAAATAAATGAAGATAAAAAAATAGAGGAGGAAATTTTTAATAGGACACTTCAAGAAATTTTGTCAGGAAAAAATATTTGCTTCTTGATTCAAACTGTATATTAATTGTCCAGCAAAAGAAATGAAAATGTTTCCCCTCCTGATCCAAGCTACAGTATGTAATGACTAAGATACTGCAAAACATTGACAAGTCTTCTGTTGTTGGCCAACATGAGTCATATCTGCATATAAGCAACTGAAGCAACAATGAAATGAATGCTTTCTAAGGCTTCCCACTGCACCTAGAATACACTGAGTTCCACCTCTGACCTGTAAGTCTCTCCATGATCAGGGAACTCTCTGGTCTTCTTGCCTTGCGTGTTCTCCCTTTGGCCACACTGGCTCCCTTGCTGGTCTTTGAGCATACAAGATGAAGACCTTGAGGCTTGCCTTTTCCATTGTCCTGGAATGATTTTTTTTCCTTCTCTATATTTACATGTCTTCTCCCGTAGTTTTATTCTGTTCTTCACGTAATACAGCCTCTTTCCTGACATTACAATCTACATTTTACTTTCATTGCTATTTCTTCCTTTATTTTCCAGTACTTTTCTCAGAGCACCTATCATTAATTGGGTAAGTGAATAAATGAATTTTCTTTTTTTAAATATTTTATTTATTTATTCATGAGAGGCAGAGAGAAAGAGGCAGAGACACAGGAGAGGGAGAAGCAGTGAATTTTCTTGTATCTTGTCTTCTCTGTAAAATACGAGCTCCATGTTGACAGAATATTGTTTTGTTTATTGCTGCAATTGATGTCTAGAACTGTACTTGGGAAAGAGTGGGAACTTAATACATTTCTATTGTATTAAATAATAAAATTGTAGGTGTTTTTTGCTTTCATCTCTACCTAGAACTTTGTCCTTCCCAAATCTCACTTAAAAAACAAAACAAAACAAAACAAAACAACAAAAAACTTAGCCAAATCAGAGGTTTTCTTTATTTTTAAAGTAGCTTCTAGGGGAAAGTCCAGTAGATTCTACCTAGACCTACTAAAAAATGAAAAGAGAACCAAAGCAGATATTACTGGCAGCAGAGCCAGGGGGAGCAGGACTGAGGAGGTTTTTATACAGAATCATAGGAAAGGGGCATCTTTGAAGGAAACAACAGTGTGGTGTCCCCGAGAGACTTAAATCCTGAGGGCTTGTTTTACTAAAGAACCTGTCTTCAAATTCAGCTTAAGATTTTTTGAGATCCATATTTTCCAGATTTGGTTCAATGAAAATGTTAGCAGTGGCCAGTGCTCTGCAAGGTATAGGAACCCAAAGACTTTCCTTCAACCCTGAAGGGAGGGGAAGAAATTCTCCTCTAGGCCCTCTAGTTAAAACTGCTCCCAGCCCAGTGGCATGGGGATTCAGGAAAAAACTTAACTTGACTCAGAGAAATTCCGAATCTCTTTCTCATCCCTTATCTAGGGAGTAAAGTCATATTTTCAACAAATGGAATAAAATGTTTTACCCATTTAATGTAACAAGTAAATATCTCAGCTCTGCCAGAATTTTGACCCCACAGTCACAATTCAAAATAGCAAGTGTACACTGAATATGAATGATCCAAATACTATAGGTGTCAAACACAAGGAATGATTGTTATGGAAATAAAAACTATTCATCTGAAGAAAAAAAAATGTCACAGACTAGGTGGCTTAAACAACATTTGTTTCTTGTAGTTTTGGATGCTCAGAATCTAAGATCAAGACATAGGCAGAGTTTGTGTCTAGTAAGAGCCTATCCCCTGGTTCTCAGATAGCCAACTTTACACTGTATCCTCACTTGGCAAAAGGGACAAGGGAGTGCTCTTGGGCCTCTTTTCAAAGGGAACTAATCCCATTTATGAGGGCTCTGTCCTGATGACGTGATTACCTCCCAAAGGCTCCACCTCCAAGCACCATCACATTGGGAATTAGGTTTTAACATAGTTCGGCAGGGGAGGGGGGCAAGGGGTGCACAAACATTTATTTTATAGCAGTCACATTCTGGGGTACTGGGGGTTAAGACTTCAACACATGAATTTTGGAGGGGCATATAATTCAGAATATGGGCTGAAAAGCATTTTTTCCCTTTTGTAACAGAAGGGGGGAAAGATGGGGCAGGCACAGTGTGTCTAATTTATGGCTTCTACAGTCTCAGTGAAACATGTATGGGGAGGAGATTTAAAAAGAGAAAAAAGGGGGTACCTGGGTGGCTCAGTTAAGCATCTGACCTAGGTCATGATGTCATGGATCATGAGATTGAGCCCCTGGTTGAGTCCATACCGAGCCCCACATGGAGCCCGGGGTCTGGCTTTGCACTCAGTGGGGAGTCTGCTTGGAGATTCTCTCCCTCTGCCCCTCCTCCTACTCTCTTTCTCTCTCTCTCTGTCTTTTTCTCAAATAAATTAATGAATCTTTAAAAAAGGTAAAAAGAAAAAGGTTTGACATAGTTGCTTAGAGGTATAGAAATACTAAAGAAACATAGTAGGAGCCCTGCACTCCGATGAGGTGCATTTTAGTTTTGTGGTCATGAATTTAAAGTGAAACCATTCAGCTAGGTTTGTAATTTCCTCTAGCAACACGCAGCTGCTCCGGAAGGCAGAAGAAAGCAGATGGGATTTTACCAAGCAAGTGTCACTCACCACTAGGAATTAAAATAACATGCAATTATGAGAGAGGTTTAAAATAACACATTTAGATATAATCTATCACTCTCTTCACCAAATGTTAACTGCTACCAATTATGCCTCTATATTTTTCTGGTTCACTCTGAGCTTGGATGAATCAACTTACATTAAATCTTCTGTTAGAACCCAGGACTTCCTAAGGGCCATGCTACGCACCCAGGCTTCAGAATAGCTGAACCTCTAGGCTAGAGTTAGTTTTCACCAGTGAGCCCTAACAGAGGACAAAAGTTTGCCTGAGGGCCAGACAACCAAGCCAAAATTCCTAGCTGGTGAAGGACTCAAAATTCATTGACTTTCATGTATATGTAAAACTAGGGAGCAAGGAGAGTTTGTAATGTTTTGTATTCATAGCCTGAAATGAACTTTAATTTATTCATCCATCACATATATTACTGAATACTACTATGTGCAGGTGCATCTCTCATGCTGGAGGTATTAAACAAGAAGATCTCTGCAACGTGGAGTTTAATAAAGGAGAAGGAAAGGAACATGCAAGTTAGAAAAGTGTCAATATAGTTTTAGTTGGGAATAACACTGGGAAGGAAGATAAAGCATAGTAAGGAGTTAGGGAGGGGGAGGGTTTAGATAACGTGATTGCGTGAACTCAGGAGGGTGTGTGTTTGGGTAGCATGTGAAGGAAGCTGGGAAGTGCTGCAGAGCCCAAGCATTGCTCTTTGCAGTCATTGTTTGCAGAACTGCAGATTGAATGTTGATAAATCTGCCCCAAGGGGGATCCTGCTTCCTAACACACAGTAATTAGCATACAAAGTTTGATTAGCCATTGCTTTATTGTACACATTGCAACACTATCAAATTATCAGTGAATATGCAACTATTGTTTGGACTGTGCTAGTTGGTTCCTCTGTTATTTAAAATTTTAGTGAGTGTTCAGTGCTCATAAACAAAGTGAATAGAAACTTTGAAGCCACACAAACTCTGTTTTCACGGACAATGGATAGGCACCAAAACGGTTCTCCCTACATCATCACAACTGCTAAGTGGGCTTTAGTATGCAACCAATTCTTACTATAACATGGAAGATATCTCCATGTCACAGTACTGTCACCTGAGCTTTTTCTGAGTATGAACTCACCTCTGCCATGGCACTATGACACGATAGTTAAACAACTTTGGCATTAATCAGGTGGAGGCATTGAGGGATGGAAATAAGATCACATTTTGGAGGGAAGCCTCCCATACATATAGCATATATGTAGATGTGCGTATCCATGTCCAGGAGTCCTACCTATCTTCTACCCATCTCAAGAAATTTAGAAATACATAAGAGGGTAATTTTGATTAAGTTCCAACTATGCTACTTCGGTTAGGTAATGTCTTTCATAGAGTAGTATTTTGTGTCTGGTTTTATGCCACATAGTTGAAAATAGATTGTTGATTCTATTTCTGTCATGAAAAATGTCCACTAGAAATGACCAGTTCTGACAATATCTAAGAATCATGGTGGATCCTCAGTCTCAGTTCTCTCAAGTAAATAACTAGGAAGTAAACCAACTGCTCAGACAGAGGTGACTTAGGGAGATTTCAAGGTAATACCATGCAAACAGTTGCTCATTCAATCACTAGTTCAACACATTTTTCTCTATAAAAGGTACAAGAATTCCATGTTTTGCTTTCCCACTTCTGGTCAACAGCTAAAATATGTGTCAACTATTTAGCTATCATTTAGCAAAGATGAATGATCTTGATCTCCAAAATGTTTAAGAATAACTGAGGGCAATGAATCTGGCGTTATACTTATGCTATGCCAGACTTCCTTATTTATCTAATAGATAATAATAGGACTGTCACATCATCTTAGAAGGTTTTATATTTTGTTTTTATAACAACTTTATGTGATATAATTCATAGATCACAGAATTCACCCTTTTAAAGTGTGCAATTCAGTACTTTTTACCATATTCACAAATGCAGCATATTCATAGTATATTCTAATTTTACATATTTTATAAACACAAAAATATCCCCTGTCCATTACTTCCTCTCAGCTTCTGGTAACTCTTCTGTCTCTATGAATTTACCTATTCATTATTATTTTATTTTCTTACCCACAGTTATATATCTTCCTGAATGATCTATCCTTTTGTCATTACAAAATGTCCTTTATCTCTAGTAATAGTTTTTGTCTACAGTCTATTTTGTCTAATATTTTGGTAGCCACTCCATTTTTCCTTTGATTACTGTTCTCATACTGTTTCTACACTTTACTTTCAATGAGTCTTTCAATGAACCTAAATTGTATCTTTTGCAAACAGCATATAGTTCAATAATCCTTTTTTTTTAAATTTTTATTTATTTTATGATAGTCACACAGAGAGAGAGAGAGGCAGAGACACAGGCAGAGGGAGAAGCAGGCTCCATGCACCAGGAGCCCGATGTGGGATTCGATCCCGGGTCTCCAGGATCACGCCCTGGGCCAAAGGCAGGCGCCAAACCGCTGCGCCACCCAGGGATCCCTCAATAATCCTTTTTAAATCCATTTTACTAGGGCACCTGGGTGGCTCAGTCAGTCAAGCAGCTGCTTTGGCTCGGGTCATAACCCTGGGGTCCTGGGATTGAGCCCCTGCCCAACGAGGAGTCTACTTTTCCCTCTCCCTCTGCCCCTACCCCCTGATCATGCTATCTCTCTCTCTAGCTCTTTATCTCAAATGGATAAATAAAAATCTCTAAAAAACTTTCTTAAATAAATCAATTTTTTCAATCTCTACATTTTGACTGGAGTGTTGAATCAATTTTCAGTTAACATAGTTACTGAAAGGTAAGATTTACTTTTGCCATTTTCTGTATGTTTTCCTTACATGTTACATCCCTTTTCCCTTATTCTTCCATTGATACTGTCTTTTATGTTAAATAGGTATTTCCTGTTGTGCCCTTTTAATTCATTAATTTCTTTTACTATATTTTTAAGTTATTTTCTTAGAGGTTGCCCTAGAGATTACAATTAGTATCCTCAATTTTAAAATATTAATTTCAATACCATACAAAAGCTTTGCCCCAATATAGCACTCCTTTCTTCCTCTCCTTTGTGTAATCTCTGTCATTAAAATTATAACTTTATGCATTATAAGCCCATTAATACATTTAAAAATTATTGATTTATGCGAATGTCTTGCTTTTTAAAGATTTTTATTTATTTATTCATAAGAGACACAGAGAGAGAGGCAGAGACATTGGCAGAGGGAAAAGCAGGCTCCTTGCAGAGAGCCCAATGAAGGACTCAAATGCTGAGCCACCCAGGTGTCCAATGCAAATGTCTTTTAAATCAGATAGAAGTAGAATAGACTAACATACAAAAATACACTTATAATGTCCTTTATGTTTACATATGTGGTTACCTGTACCAGTGCTCTTTCTTTCTCTCCATGGATTTGAGTTATGGTCTGATGTCATTCATTTCATACTGAAGGACTCCCTTTAATATTTTTAGTATTTCTTGTAGTGCAGAGCTGCTAGAGAGAAATTCTCTGTTTTTATTTACCTGAAATATCTCAATTTCTCCTACATTTTGAAGAATGGTTTAGTTGTATATAGAATTCTTATTGACTGCTTTCTTTCAGCACTGTGAACATATGTCATCCCACTGCTCTTTGGCCTTCATAGCTTGGGATCATAAGTCAGCTGTAAATCTTACTGAGGCTCCTTTGTACAGAATGAGTCTTTTTCCTCTTGCTGTTTTCAGGATTTTCTTTTCATGTTTTGTCTTTTGACATTTTGGCTATCATGTATTTAGGTGAAAATCTGTTTGAGTTTGTCCTATTTAGGGTTGACTGAAATTCTCAAATGATTAATGTTTTTGTAAATTTAGAATGTTTTCAGCCCATTTGTTTCTATCAAGTATTCTTTTGGCCTCTTTTTGCTTCCCCCTCTCCTTCAGGAACTCTATTATGTATAAGTTGTCATGCTTTAAGGTATTGATGGTTCTCCAAAATGCTCTTTATTTTTCTTCACTCTTTTTCTTTTTCTTCCTCAGAGTGGATAATCTCTCAATTTTCTTCAAGATTTCTGAGTCTTTCTTCTGCCATTCAGATCTATTGTTAATTCCCTCTAGTGATTTTTTTCATTTCAGTTATTATATTTTTCAATTCCAGAATTTCTACTTGGTCCTTTCTATGCAGTATCTCTCTACTGATATTCTCCACTTGGCAGGGTAATACTGTACCACATTATTTCTTTCAAAATTGTATTCTTTAGTTCCCTGACATGCCTATTGTGACTGATTTAAATTCTTTTAGTAGTAGGTCCAGCATCAGAGTTTCTTTGGGGACAGTTTCTATTGATTGCATTTTTTTTCCTATGCAAAGGCAAAAATTTAATTATATAGCCTCAAATTTACATATAGAGTTTATATTAAATTAGAGTATTGGTTCTTATTTCCAACTATACATTAGAATCATGTAAGAAACTTAAAAAAATACTGATATATACCTCCAACAAATCAAATTGGAATCTTTGTGGATGGGCCCCAAGTATCTGCATTAATATTTTTAAGTTCCTTAGCTTATACTTATGCTCAGTAAGTGTTGAGAACCGTATGGTTTTAAGTCTGGCACTAAACGATTTAACCATCTTTTGTGAGTACTCAAAGGAAATGGACCATTCTCCAGAAGAAGCAAAATAGAATGGCTTATGTGGAAACTCTATGATTTAAGGTGGAGTGAAGTTGAGGAGATCCTGAAGTTAGGAAAATGTTTCTCACTGCTATAAACATATACAACTATCATTTACTGAGCTCTTGCTATATACTTGGTGCTGTGTCATATACTTTATGCAAATGATTTCACTTTAATCTTCCCAAGATCCTCTTAAGGTAATTGCTACTTTTATAAACCCCTTTATGTAGATGAGGAAGTGGGTCTGAGGGTGGTCAGATAACCAGCTAAGAAACCAGATGGTAAACAGATGGACTCAGAGGGAAATCTGGGCCCATCTCAGCCCCACACCCATAATTTTACTCACTGAACTCTCCTGTTTGTAGAGTTACCTATGATGTAGAGCTAATGCACATAGACAAAACCTTTAGGTCTCTTCACCACCATTGTGGTTGAGGATAATTATTCACAGCAATAGGGCTTTATTATTACAAAAAAATACTTTAGGCTATTTGGCTTTAAAAACCTATACTACTGGTATGTGAATAGCCGTTTGGTCTTGTGGAAGAAGATTTAAGTGTCAGGAGAACTTGCTAGCATAGCTACATGATATGAGGCATATATTTATCTTTCTTTATCTTTCAAGCTTAAAGTGAACTGTTAATGGCATGATCTTTATGATCCTTCCCAGGGGTAAGACTTCATGATTTGGTGAGTACTCTGTTGATTTGTCTGTCATTCTATCAACCTAGAATTTTTGGAATCACTTATCACAAAGAACAATGATTTGCCACCATAAGCAGCTAAGCCTCAGGAGTGTTTTGAGTGATAAATAAAATGATGAATACAAAAGCAATGGATACCTGGGTGGCTCAGTGGTTGAGCATCTGCCTTCAGCTCAGGGTGTGATCCTGGGGTCCTGGGATTGAGTCCCACATTGGGCTCCATCTGAGGAGCCTGCTTCTCCCTCTGCTTGTGTCTCTGCCTCTCTCTCTGTGTCTCTCATGAATAAATAAATAAAATCTCTAAAAAAAACCTGAGAAGCACATACAAATACATAATTTTATTATGTTTCAAAACTAGTCTGAGAACCAGATGTATGTATTATTTATCTATAGAACATTAGTTAATTATGATATTATATCTCAAATATTTCTGGAAAGATTACAAGTGAAAAGCTTCCATTGATCTCAGGATATGTTACCCTGCTGGGATCAGTATGTGACACATGGAGTTCAGTGTCCATAGTTTTTATTGTGACTTCATTAAATAGGCATGACTGATTGATTGCCTAATGGTTGAATTCAGTCTCCAACCTTGACCTCTTCCCCAGAGTCTGAGCTGCTATAAAGTGACCCAATGTACCTGCCATGCAGCACCTTGTTAACGTAAACTGTCAGTGTTCTTTGAGGGTTTTGTCATGAATAACAAGAGATTCCTATTGCCTTAGGAACTCCAGCAATGCGAAGGCTATCTCGCAGGGGCTGGGAACAAAAGTCAGACCTCTCTTTAGGCAAAGACATACCAAAATTTGAATTGTGTTGAACTGGTATTATTTAACTAGATCACAGTAATTTAAATTCATGAATATTGGGATCATGCAAAACAAATACTGCATTTATATATGTGTGTGTATACACATGTATTTTACATGCATAAATTGCTCATAAAAATGAGCAATTTGTTTTATTTGGAAAAATGGTTTGTCAGAATGTATCAAAAAGCCCTACCAAAGCATACATTGGGTCAAATGATCTCATACTGTGACTCATTCAAAGAATAACAACAAACATATTTAAAAATTTATGTCAAAAAATTGAAAATAACCTAATTGTAGAAATGTTATGTTTGAAGAAATTTAATTCAGCTATTTTAACCAAATTGAGAAATGTTTTTCTATAGTGTTAACTGAAAAAGTATGTAGAATTATATATGTATCATAATCAAAACTATGAATTATATAGGTATCATAATCAAAACTATATTATAGAAGGCATACTAAAGTTTTAAGCGTAGTTATCTTTAATCTGCAGAAAAGGAAAAACAAATTGCTAATTTAGTTTTATTTTTCTGTATATTTCAATTTTCTATAAGTGAGCATTTAGAAAAAAATTAAAACATAGGAGATACACATGATTTTCCATAAAGAGTTTGTGAACAGTTGTTGGGTTCATTGGGTGCCCCCTTAGTTAGCTTGGACTGCCATAACAAAATACTAACACTAAACCTATGAGGTCAAGAGCCCCATTCTTATGACCTCATTTAACTTAATTACTTCCTTAGAAGTCCCATCTACAAGTATAGCCACACTGGGGGGTAGGTCTTCACTGTATAAACTGGGGGCTGGTGGCAATACAAACATTTAGTATAACAAGCACCAACTGAACATTGAAAGTGATTTTTAAAATAAGATCTTTAAGTAAAAGAGGTTTCAGAATGGACTTTCTTAATCTAGGTTCTACGTAAGAATTTTAGGGGCATGGAATCTTCTTGAAGTTATATGCAAGATTGTCTTAGAATTTGTTTTAGGGGTGGAAAGTAGTGCAGAACTTCTGTCAGATGTGACCTCAAAAAAGATAAGAAATACTTAATTAGAGAAAATTCATTTAAAAAGAACACAACAGATGAATGAAGAAAAAGTAATATTTTGATGACAAAAACAAGTCAAAAAGGATTTTCTTATTCAGAACAGGGACACTACCTGCAAGGAAATCAAAGACACAGGCTTTGAGATGGGTGGATCTGGTTTTAAAGTCCAGTTCTGTCATTTTTTACTAGAATTGTGACTTTATTGGCATTTGTCAACCTTCTGGAGTCTATCATTGAGTGTGCAAGTCTAGATATTGGTTAAAGCTGGTTCAATGTTGCCAAGTACTGTGGTAAGCAGTCTACATGAGCCACCTCATTGATAGAATGACCCCAGGAGGCAGGTATCCTCAGTTAGAGGTAAGGAGGCTGAGGGTTACTCAGCAAGGGAACACGAAAACACATCCTGAGCATTTAGCACACACTCTGGCCTGGTGGAAGAAGTCAGCAATTGCTTGCTTCCACCCTGTTGGACTGTAACGTTTATATTTTTTTGTTACTAGATAGTTCTTCCAATCCTATCCTTCTGTTCCCCTGTCTGATCTATTGAATATTGCTAGAAATACAAAAAGGTATTTTTACTTCAATCCACAATTCTTGAAGGAGTCACTCTGTCAAACATGACTGACTAGTTTCTCTCTCTGAAGAAATCTCTGGACTGCAGGTCAGGCTGAGAATTCACAGAAAGATACATGTCCTTTGAGGGGTTTGACTCTAAGACAAAAAGTCTATGAATAGAATGCAGTAATTTATTGCTCAGAATGATAAACTTATGATTATTAAGGTGAGTACCAAATTATACCCATTTTAGAAAGCTTTCTGTATCATTCTTTGTCCACTCCAGAAGTATTCCTTGAGTAATTACTTGGTGTCAGAGGATCCTTAGGGGCAGGACACAGCTGGGAGCAAAGAAGAACAAATCTCTTTGGGGCACAACCATAAAATGCCTTGTGTACTTTCCAGGTCTGTTATGTTTGGTGGCTTAATGGATTCATACGCTGGATTTACATACCAACAATAATTTGTACAAGGTTGATAGAAATTTGGATCTCAGGAAGTGGTATTTGATTACTTGAAGCAGTAGACCTACTGCCACCTTGTGGCAAGGCTATGAATTTCAGGGCTAAAGAAAATCAGGTAGTTTGTTAAGTTTATAAAACATGACAGATGTCATATTACTAAATCACACTGAGTCAAAAAAAATGTCTATTTTGGGGGGATAGTGACATTTATAAATTTAAGTGAAGAGTAACTTGTACTCATTATAAAATTATTACACAATATTTCTGGAGTAGATTTCAAAGTACTGCCCAACAGTCCTAAAAAAAGAGTTGACATACTAAACTCTTATAATGCAGATTTCTACAAGGTGAAATTGTTGATAAATCTCTTCCTTGCCTAAATTTCCAGTTAGTTTTATTGAAAAATATACTGTCTCATCTCACCCTTTTTGTTTATTCTTTTCTTTTCCTTCATGATGACAATCGAGCAGCTGGAGAATGTATCACTTGGGGTGCTTAATCTACTAGAGTTTGTAACATGATCTGTGTTTTTTCACCCTGCTGTACAGTGAGGTTAAGTCATGTGTTTAGTTAGCAGCAAATGAAGCCAATGCCATAGCATGGAACTCAGTTATTTTCTATATGGGTCACTTAGCTTTGCATTATTTGTGGCCACAGCATGTGACTTTAACCAGCTCTGGCCAGCAATTGTAAAAACATGCACCAAAGGGTTAGCAAGGTTATCATGGTGGAAATCCACCAACACCACAGAAAAAAACCTGTTTCAGGCTACTATCCTCTTTTGTAAGTGATTAGCATTGTCATTCTAAATCTAAGCTAACAAACACTATGCAACAACGTATTGTTGGCCTATTTATTATTTATGGCAGTACAAGATATAGACACAGTCCTTTGCTTATCGAATTACCAATGTCTAGTAAGTGACAGATACAATGTCACTGATAGGAACTTTTAGGAAAAAGTGATCCATTCTGTTTGCATCTGACATTTTACAGGGACTCTAAAACAGCAATTATTTTCCAGTCATTGTCATCATAGGAAGCCCTGCACGCATGTGCACACACTCACACAAACACATGACACACTTTTGACAAAATGGAAGCAGGATATCATAAGCACATCCTATGTTTCTGCTAAGCATGTCTGACTTTGTAGACGGTCATCTGGCAATCAAAGACTTTGTTGAGGGGGCCTATGTAAAGAGTTAATAACATTCACCTATGGCTAAAAACATTATCTAATTAAAAAATTAATTTTACAAAATGACTATTGGCTAGTGATGGTTTAGCAAAAAGCACTTTATTTTTAATTTTTTAAAAGATTTTATTTATTTATTCATGAGAGACATAGAAGAAGAGAGGCAGAGACACAGACACAGGGAGAAGCAGGCTCCCTGCAGGGCTAGAGGGAGAAGCAGGATCCCTGCAGGGAGCCCGATGCGGGATTCCATCCGGCCTGGCATCACAACTTGAGCCAAAGGCAGACGCTCTCAGCAGAAAACACTTTAATGTTTAGTTTTTTCCAGTGTAAAACTCAAAAAGCCAGATCATACATTTAGTGGCCTCTCTCTCTCAAAGTTTCAGCAGTCTTGCAAATTTGAATTAGATTAAACATTTAATATGGCTCTAAAGAGATTCTGAATTCTGGGGGAAAAACAGTGAATTTTTTTGTTGTTCTTGTTATCCTAATGCAGGCTTTTGATATTCAAAGTGGCTATTCTTACGGAAAATTATTTAAACTGTAAGGGAGCAAACTTTTAACACATTAAAGAGCTTTACCCTTTACTGACTATAATTCTAATAAATTTAAAGGAAGCAAGAAAACTTTTCAGAGTTCCCCAGTCAGAATATTCAATGGTTCTCTTCACAGGAGATCCAGATGACAAACACATCTGACAGAGTCTCATTCAAATGATATTTCTTGATTAGCTGCATTCATTTAGGTATTGAACTGCGAAGTTGTAATAAAATTTATCCTTACTCTTATGGAAATAGCACATGTTCATATTTTAAAATCGAATTATCCTACATCAACTTGTCTCTCACTCTTATTCCAAGCCCCATTCCTAGTACAATAATTTTTAGCCTATTTAGCAATGTCCAATGATCCTACTTGTATGTAACATTTTGTCGCCATTTTACAGTGTTTTCCTAATTTCTATGATTACCTAATTACTTATTATTAGTTATTTCCATTATGGAAAAATGAAGGATTGGTTATGTTACCCACCTCCCTGCCCCCCAACACACACACAACTTTTTTTCTCTCCATCTTCCTATTATGTTGTTATACTGGACTTTGGGTTATACTGGACTTTATTTTTATTTTATTTTATTTATTTTATTTTTATATATACTGGACTTTAAATCTTCACTGTTACTAGCAAGTTTGGAGGAAAGCATTTGGTTTTGGAAGCTGTCCTTCCTAGTCCTCCAATGTGCTATCTGGCTCTATCTAACCTGAGACCTTATCCTTTGTACCCTGTACTCCAGACCCAAAGCACATATTCTTCTTTCTAGGGCACCCTGGAGGCTTGCACATGTTCTTTCCTGTCCATGGCTTTACTCCCTTCCTCACCTTGCAAACTCCTGGTTCCTTTTATACCTCACCTCTTAAGAAGCCTTCTCCAACACTCCTGAGTAGAGGCTGCCATTCCCTCGCTGTGCTCTTGACAGCATCCCAGTACTTCTGGCATAGTAATTATTGGATTAAATAAAGTTTGAGGCAAAAACTGATCATTTAAGACTGTTTTCAAGCCTTTCATCTTCTTCTGAACCAGAGTTGGAAGGGATAGTATCATAAGATGAAGAGGCTAGGAGTCTAAAGAAGTTTTTTTCTGGGGAGATCAAGGGCCCTGTAAGAAATATTCGGAGGGTCTCCTGCTTGCCTAGAGTGTTTGAGAAACCCATGTAAATTCCACAGAGCACACTGCTAGGACCTGACCCAAACTGCTGTCCCCATCAGTCATCATGGGGCAAGCTGGCCTGGCCCCCGACTCTAGCACCACATCCAGTGTCCTCACAGCACTGGCCTTCAGGAGCCCCACCCATTACTGGCTTTTCTCCCTGTCTCACTTCTACACTTTAGGGGTAGTGTTTCCTGGAATCAACTCCCAGATCACATCTATTCTCTTGTTTTAGAGTTGGGTTCTGGGAAAACCTAAGAGGACACTTATCTTGAAATTTCTTTGTAGTACATGGATTGTGTTCTGGCTGTCACCATTCACTCCAGGACTGACCTGTGGGGTCCTTGATGGGATGATCTTTCCCACCAGACTGGCAGGCAGAGGTTTTGTCTTTGATTAATCTATTCTCAACAGATTTTTGTGAAGTGAATAAATGTGTAAGTGAATGAAAGATATCCCATAGGAGCCACATAGTAATATAGGAGATTTCTAAAATGCTACCAGTTAGATTCCCTTTTGCTTATCTATTTCAGCAAACATGCAGGCTCATCTGAACTGGTCCATATTAGGTAGTGAATGAAGCTCACTAAATATTTTAGTCACACTCACACTCCCTAAATGAGTCATTTTTTCCAAACCTACGTAGCATATTATTGGCTCGAAAGATGTTTTCACTCTTAAAAAAAAATTAACGTTTCAGCAGAGGAACTTTTTATTTAGAGTTTAATGATCCCAGAGACTCATTACTTTTCTTTCTTGAAACACGGAAATAAAACATTTCCATCTAGTTTAAACCATTTTTATGAAGCTAATTTTCTCCACTGCTGACTTTAGAGGAAACCTTTTAAATTCAGAATTAGACATTACATCCCATGTGTTAAGTCTTAAATATGTAAGTGTATATTTAAAGTGGCTTATTTTCTGCACTGTGGAGCAATACAATGTTGAAGTTGATATTTTAAAGAATCAAAGTACAGAAACTGAAAGGAATAAGTGTTAATTAATTTTAGTTTGCCAGGAGCCAGGTTTAAGACACACACACACACACACACACACACACACACACACACACACAAATTCAGCCAAAGATGTTTGAAACTCTTCATATCACATGCGTAATTTGAAAGCATTACAAGTTGACAGCATCCAAAGCAGACCCTATTTGTCCTTTCCCTGTCACTATGTACTGGGGAGGAGTTGGAGATATTACACTTCATCTTACTTTTTAACTAATGTGCACGTGGTGCCAGGACTTTGCTATGGACTGAGTGTTTGAGTCCCCCCAAATTCATATGTTGAAGCCATAATGGCCAGTGTGATGGGGGGGGGGAGCCTTTGGAAGCAATTGGCTCAGGGGGCAGGTCCCCTCTATTTGAGCCCTCTCTCTTTTTCTCTTGGTGAGTTTAGCTAAGGGATTGTCATTTTATTTATGTTTTCAAAGAATGAATATTTTGTTTCATCTATCTTTTTAGTTTTTAGTTTTGTCTTTTTAGTCTCTAGATCATTAATTTCCTTTTTTTTTCTAGATCATTAATTTCCATTCTGATTTTGTTATTTTCTGCCTTCTACTAACTTAGTTTTTTGTTTGTTCTTCTTTTTTGAATTCCTTGAGATGTAAAGTTAGATTATTTATTTGAGATCCTTCTTGTGTCCTTAGGTAGACATTTACAGCTTTTCCCACTTTGGAATTCCTTGTAGTTCCTAGAGCTGAAAGTTTGTTTCCTTCCCAGGTTATGAATGTTTTCAGCCATTATTTTTTCAAGCAAGTTTTCTGCCCCCCTCCAATTTTTAATTATTAGCATGATTCTTATCCTTTGTCTTTATACGGTGCAATGCCAGTTTAAAATGCAAATATAAAAACATTGAACTCATTTGCACAATCACTGAAGTTGCATGATTTGTATTTCATGGCTTATGTGTACATATGCACTCATTCTACCACCATGGCTGTCTGCCTTGGATTATTGAGGGTTACTGAGAAAAGACAAAGGAAATGGAATTATTTGTTGCTTTATCTTTCCCTTCCTTTCAATGTCATCATCTTCAGTTAATTGAAGGAAGAATATACATGAGAAATGTATGATAGGGTTTTTTGGTCAATGCGTTTCATAGCATACCTTCTTTCTGTGTTCTAGGCAAGTTCTGGTTCAAATGAAAAATGTGGCCTCTCTGGGCTACCAACTTACTGAATGATGATAGACTTACCATGCTTAACTTGTCCTTACTTTGAGTTTTGCTGAGCTCTTACTTGTGATGGGATCACTAGAATTCTGTACTTATGGAGCAGTGTGAACTCTATCTGCTGAAGGCCTAGCCTGAACCTTTCAGAAGAAAACAGAGTATTTGCAGAATCTCAGTGCATTTCTATCAAAATATTTATTCTTTGCTTTGGTACTTTCACATTTGTCCATGCATTCATTGATACTTTTCTCTCCAGGAGAAGTGAGCTGGTTGTAGTGACGGGCTTCTAACAGAGTATGGAAAAGGAAACATAGCACCTTTCCAGTGGAGAAACCTGGCATTTTCCCTCAGAATTTTAAAAATAATTTTATTTATTTATTTATTTATTTATTTATTTATTTATTTATTTATTATTTTTTTAAAGATTTACTTATCTATTTATTTATTCAGAGAGAGAGAGAGAGAGAGAGAGGCAGAGACACAGGCAGAGGAAGAAGCAGGCTCCATGCAGGAAGCCCAATGTGGGACTCAATCCCAGGTCTCCAGGTGACGCTAAACCACTGCACCACCGGGGCTGCCCATAACATTCTTTATTTAATAGCAACCTAATTGCCATTAGAATTTTGATGCCAGTCTGATCCTTCCTTATTCCTCCATCTTCTATCTTAACCAGAGCTATTAGAAGTTTTGTCTTTTGAGTTCTTTTATTTCATCAAGATGCATGTTAGTTTTGGTCTTTGACTTACTATCCTATTCAGTATTGGACTAAGCAAGTGAACTCGAGGACTTGTGCCTCTCTTTAACTGGAAGAAATATTATTCTTTTTTGATGTTTTCTCTTCCCTTTTCACTCTCTTTTTAAAAATATAATGGAGCTCCCCTACTAAAAGCATAATGGACTTCGTGATTTGTCCTTGCGAAATGTTTTCTCATATGGCCCTTCTTTTCGTCTTTTTTACTTTATGTTCTTAGAGAATTTTTGACTTTGTCCTCTTACTGTTTTTCAGATTACTAATTTACTTATGTTGTTTCTTTTCTCTTAAGTGTCTTAATTTTAAAAACTTTCTACAATCACATTTAGAACTCTTTTAAGGTCGTGTTTATTGAATATCATTTGCATAGAGTAATATTTGCCCATTTTAGCATATAGTTCCATGAGTTTTAACTAAAGCACACAGTCATGCAACCATACCTACAGTGAAGATAGGAAACAGTTCCATTACCTCAGAAGACAGTCTATCGTTTCTGTTCTTTTTTGTACATTATTCTCTCAGATATACTTAATAACTTTTTAGCTTTTTTCTTAGTTTCTTTCTGCATCCTGAATCACTTTAGACTTTTAAGGATCAATTGTTTCATGGTGATTCTCTCCCTACCCCCTGCAGGTTGCTGGTGTGAGTTTTTCTGCAATTTGTAGGTCCATATTTCTACTGACTTCTTCCTTGAATGGGAGTGCTGACTCCAGGCAGGTCATTGAGGTGGACAAAGTGTGTGAATGGTAGGTTCACTTTAGGGTCATGAGCATGACATAGGCAGGGCAAGGATTCCAAAGAACCAAGTCAAGGTATCTTTACTTGGCTGAGTGGTATTCCCAATCTGGGTAGAAGGTTCTTTTTTATTTCTTTCTCTTTTATGATTGTTATTATAAAACAAGGTCCAGAGTTTCTGGAGATATACTCCCCCCCCCCCCCCTTTTTTTAATACTTCTCTTTTTTGCAGGTATTTACTCCCTACTTGGAATCTTCCAAAGGCATATAGCTCACTTTCTTCACAGGACATGATCTAGGTTTAAAGTTCTGGTCTAGGCCAAGTGCTGACCTCTCCTGCAGTGTGTGAGTGTGTGTGTGTGTGTGTGTGTGTGTGGTGAGGAGCTCTCAACTGGTCCACTGTTCCATTCACTATCATGGCCTCAGCGTGCAGGAATTTCTCACCCATTCTCTTCCACTGGTGCTTATTTCTTGTTTTCCAGCAATGTTACTGGTTTTGTGTTTCTGTCCTTCCTTCCTTTTTCTTTTTCTCCCGCCCTCCCTACTTCTCTCCCTTCTACTCTTCCTTCTTTTCTTCCTTCCTTTTGTGTGTCCACTATCATTTTCAGTATACTGTCTCAATCCAGTCTTTCTTACTTTTGGATCCTTTATTTTTATTGTCATTAAAGAGGCAGTGTACTGTGATGGTTGAGAGTGGGTGTTTTGATACCAGATGGCCTGAGTTGAAATATTAGCTCTTTTATATGTTAATGTGTGACCTTGTGCAGGTGGCTTTACTTTTCTGTGCTTCAGTTTCCTTATCTGTAAAGTGTAACAACATTAATGATTACAAATGATCTCACCTCTACGAGATTGTTTAAAGGATTAGGAGTAAATATGTGTAAGTCACTTAGAACATTGTCCAGTACATATTATTGTTTTGTATATAGAATGTTCTTGAAGTTCAATGAATTCTCTCTTTAATATTGGGGTTTAAATTTTTTTGGTTTTATGAATTACACCATCAATCCATTTTATTTACTTATTTCAAAGGTGAGAAAAACATTATTTGTATAAAGTTGCTTTATAAAGTATTAAAAACAACTAGAAACAACTCAATAATTATAATAACTCTAATAATTAAAAACTACTTTAATACTTATAGAATGAATAAATAAACCACAGAATTTTATTGTAAATTAACAGGCAAATATGGGAAAAGTAGATTCATAAAATTTTTTGTATGGAAAAGAAAAATATGAATACCTAATATACTTGTGCATTGATTTTATATTTAACTTTTGAGTTTTTAAGGATTGCAATCAGAAAATATTCTATTTTACATTTTTTGTTTTAACTTGGTTCATTGTTCTTTTAAAGAAGAAAATACAGAAAGGAGAAATTAAAATTCCTTTAATAACCAGGTCAGTTTTAAAATGCCTTTAAGCTGTTCTAGTTCCAGAGACAGACAATGTAGGCTGTCTGGAAGCAAAGCATCATATATCATAATTGTCACTGGGACCCATCCTACTCTGAGAAAACAATTTTGAGACATGCTATTTTGCTTAAATGAAATAGCTCTTTGTGTCTCAACCTTTGAAGGGAGCCCAACCCACCTATATTGCAACATTACAGGTATAGTCAGAATTTCTAGCAAGAATTTTCCAGTGAAGAACAAAGCTTCATTGAAGCTTAAATTGTAGGAATCCAAAGAAGTCTGGAAGTGATGGCTCACATCAAACAATAGATAGTATAATGTTAAATTAAAATAAAAATTAGGATATTGTTGATGAAAAATATTTTAGGTTTTCTTTTGGGGGCATGTACTGGGATAAGACGGGTGAAATATTTGAGAGATTATTTCTTTCTTGTATGACTTACGATCAGAAAATTAGTAAGATATTGCAGAGAATATAGGCAGGACAAAGAAAGCTAAGGATGAAAAAAAAAGAAAAAGAAAGCTAAGGATGTGGTCAGCATGTATGATTTAAATGAAATGCACTGGTTTGATAGTTACGTTTTGAAAAGGGAATAATTTTAACATTTAATAATCGCCTGCATTAAAACATTTTAAAAGTGTAATCATACCCACTGCTAGTGCTGAGTACACTTACATATGTAATAGACTTCTAAAAACTTAATTTGTAAACTAATCTACCAATTATAAAAATAGTGTTAAGCTTATCATTCATTAACATGTTGCTTAATTTTTGTGTTATAAACAAGCAAACAAGATGTTTAATTTTTTTTCTTTTAGCAAATCAAATTTTATACAATAATCTGGTATACCCTGATTTGTATACTTTTAAAAATTATATTGGGAAAGATACATTACATTCTTGAAAAATGCCCCTCTGATATTTTCTTTCAGTTAACAATTAAAAGAAAAAAAATGAAATGTGACAGCTGATAAATATGAAAGAGTCTATTTACTAAAAAACTAGTTTACAGATTGAGTTAAAATAATGAGATGAGGAGACTTCTGGCAGACACATAGGACTTGTTTACATTTTGATTGCAGTTTAATAATTTGCTGATTGCATTATAATCACAGCAATATTGCATTTTAATCACTTGCATACATTCGGTTAACTAAATTACTGTCTTTAAATCACAATTTGATTTTTGCTAATACATAACCAGTTCTTTTTCTGTCCCTGCTCCAATAAGGATCATAATCAGTAAGCATGGTTTTGAATCAATTCTTTTTGGTAAACTCCCTAGCCACATTCTGCTTCTTGCCTACTAACGACATTATCTTTCACACAAATGTGGAATAATGAGTAATGCTTCACAGAATAATGTATAATAAATTGGAAGCAAGCCTCATCTAGCATAAACCTGCAATATTCCTTGTGTGACTAAAAGCCACAATTACTGAAGCAGAGAATTGCCCTGCTTTTCTCAAACTGGATGTCTGTCCTTCCTGGCACTGAGGCTGTCTGCCTTTATGTGGGTCAGTGGTTGAGATGAGTCACTGCAGAATAGGACACAGGACAGGCCACCAGACCCTTTAGGGTATGCAAATACTGTGGAAAGTTTTTCAGTGCCCCTTCCCTATATTAATCAAGCATTTATTCATTTTTAGAAGAAAAATATTATGAGAAAGCAAAAAAGGCTCATAATCCACTACCCAGATAAGCTCTGTGCCATTTAAAAAGTAAAATAGAGGGCACCCCGGGTGGCTCAGCAGTTTAGCGCCGCCTTTGGCCCAGGGCCTGATCCTGGAGACCCGGGATCAGTCCCACGTCAGGCACCCTGCATGGAGCCTGCTTCTCCCTCTGCTTGTGTCTCTGCCTCTCTCTCTCTCTATGTCTCTCATGAATAAATAAATAAAATCTTAAAAAAAAATAAAATAGAGACAACCCACTTATGAAACAAAATTCAAATAATACAGCGTGTTTTGTAGTGAAAATAAATCCCTTCTATCAGTTTCTGCTTCGTTCCCTTTCTACAAAGCCAGTGTCTTTGAGGTCCTTCCAGGAGGAGGACCTGGGGTGGGAGGGACAGATGCCCCTGGGATGTTGGAGGATGAGGAGGCAATGGGTTCATGCCCTCTGACTGTTCAGAAACCCAGAGGGCCAAGAGAGCATAAGGGGCCCCAGGGAACAGAGCCAAGACTAAGAGGGTCCTGAATTGGGGTGTTGGGTGGCATGTGTGTGTAGGAGGTGGCTGGGGGGACCAGGTGGCCCAATTGGCTCAGAGTCATGCAGATGGAGTGAACCAGTCAGAGCTCCACAGGGAGGACCAAAGACAGAATGACACACCAAAGACAAGGCCGGTGAAAAGCCTCTGAGGAGCCCATGAGGATAAGACATGATGTGCTGGCTTGGTGCCACGTTTTACCTAAGTTTCCTGAGAGTCCAGGAGCCAACTGGTCAGACCATGAAAGAAGACAGGAAGAAAGAATCTTTGAAAAGGGAACATAACTGGGGTGAGCCTGAAAGTGATGTAGTTAACTTCGTAGTCATGTTAGCTGGCAAGGTTAAGTTACTTCCACCACCAATGGAGATGGGTGTTTCAGAGCTAAGCTAACTTCTATAATAGAAAAGTTGTTTTGTTCCTGTACATCAGTGCTGCGATTGTCATGAATAAACCTGTTCTACTTGAATTTCCTCACTTAATCCTCACGGCTTCAGCAATACTAACATTTGGATGGATGACTTTACCGAGTTACATAGCTCATGCTCTGTGCACCCAGGTTTTGTGCTCAAATCTCCCAAGTTCAAAGTCATTTCTCCATTAGTTAGTATTTAATAGATAATTTACATAATAACTGTTAACTAGTATTAATGAACTGAAAATTCAGAAAGGTGGATGCTCTGTTTTTCAGGAAGCAGTTTGCCCCCTATTGGGCTGGGGGAACAAAGGGAGGTTGGTGAGATAGTGGGTGGGATTATTATAACTTACACACTTGGAGCAGAGACTCCAAAGAACTGAGGATGCCTTGGGGAAGGGAGGCTGCTTGACCAGGCTGGTGTCTCTGAGCTCATGGAAGGCTCCAGGGAGCTGGACCCAGGCCTCCAAAGAGGGGGCACCAACTGGTGCTGTTATCTCTGAAGAGATATGATGAAGGGCACCGGGGTGGCTCAGTGGTTGAGCATCTGTCTTTGGCTCAGGTCATGATCCTAGGGTTCTGGGATCAAGTCCTTCATCGGGTTCCCTGTAGGGAACCTGCTTCTCCCTCTGCCTGTGTCTCTGCCTCTCTCACTGTGTCTCTCATAAATAAATAAATAAAATCTTAAAAAAAAAAAAAAAAGACATGATGAGCTTAGGTCTGTGATTCAACTGCTGCTATTGGAGCAAACTGCCACAACCAGATTCAGGGAACATTGCCTGGAGACAGTGACAGGAAGCAGAATCTGGAACAAACAGGAAAAAGGAAGTAGTGTGTCCCTTCTTCTTCCTTCAACTTCTGGTCACCCTCTTGTGCCCTGATTGGCAGAGTCTAATGTGGAACCAGGGGGGAAAATATAAATGTGGTCTGCAAACCCCCCCGTGGAGTTTAGAAGGATGGATACAAAGCTGAGAAAGTACATCTAATCATTGATATAGTCTATCATCACGTTTCCATTCATTTTTAAACTTCCATACTACATCCAAAATAATTCCATAATCTTCTTAATGAGCTCCAGTTACCTTTTTTACAAAGAGTTTCTCACTCTTTCCCCAGAGCAGGGATGCCTAAGGTGCCAAGAGAGATACTATGTGTTTCTGGGCTATTAATTGTTCTTTAAATTCAGTCACAGATCTATCTAAATACTCTGTTATCTAAACACCAAAGTGGAATACTTACCATCGCCAACAGATCTTGTATCAAATTAAGGGCAAGGAGAAGAGGTAAGAAATTAGTTAATATGGGGCACCTAGATGGTTCAGTAGGCTAAGCATCTGACTCTTTGTTTTGGCTCAGGTCATGATCTCGAGGTTGTGGGATAGAGCCCGGTAAACCAGAAGCTGTTTCTCCAAAAGAATATTGTTATAAAAAAGGACTCATTTATACACTTGTGTTTGTGTTGCAGGGTCCTTTTCTCAAGAGGATCTGCCTACACTTTAGTCAAGGCACTGTGAGTCTGTGAATGGCTTACGTATGGAACCTATATAAAAGTTGGTGACACTTCGTTGTGGTGTCTTAAGTCCAGATTTCGGTCACAGGCCTGGAAAATTTCCCTGTTATGGAGATCAAGGAACATTTTAGTAAGCTGTTTCCGTCTTTCATTGTAGAGACACTACAATTTGCCACGGCCAAAAATCCCAGTGGGCCAAAACATTTTCATGACTACTCCATCCCTGTTCCATTATGGTTAGTGTACCTGCTTTGTCTTTGGAAGTTATGCATTGCCAGTTGAACTCTGCCATTCTCGGATTCTGTCACTTACATCCTTTGAAATCAGGGAGTCCACCTCAATGGTGGCATTTCCTCTTTTGACATCTGATGTGCAGAGGGCAATCACTACAGAACTTTGCAAAGATGCTAGTGCCCCGCCCCAATCCTTAATACATTTCTCAGTGTCTTAATGGAGGGAAAGTCCTCTGGTTCCTTTCAGGGAATGCAGTGGGGTGGGTGGGTATACAGGTCAATATATTCACTCTAATATATTTGTTTCTTTAAGCTGCCGTTAGGTCCAAGATTCAACTAACCAACCAACCAAATAAACTATTGGAAATTATAGCTACACTTATAGTGAACATAGCATAACACATACAGTTTTTGAATCACCATGTTGTACGCCTGAAACTAATGTAACATCATCTGTCAACTATACTCAAATACAACAACAATGACAACAAACCCAAATAAATTGTCAGACCTATCTATAACGGCATAAACTAGAACATTAAATTCAGAATCTCTAATAGGTGCACTCATTTCAATAATTCTGTCTCCATATGGTGTTTTAATATATTTTTCTTGATATAACATCGTGAGAACCCATCCTCATACAGATTCCTCAGCTTTCAGACAACATAAATTAGCAAAATCTTGTAATTACTTTGGTGCACCATTTCCTCCAGTCAGATTTTGTTCTTCTCCCCCTAGAGATGCTGATACGTGATGCCAGCTTTGAGTCTTGTGGCAACAAGAGGCAGCTGAATTGGATCTTAAGGAAAATAGGCCTCCCCTCACATGGAAACTACCCTAGGTGAGCTTATTATGTGTCTTTATGTAAAGGAAGCCTTTACTTGCTTGATTCGTGTTCTCAGGGGGAGGCTGCTTCTGCTGGCATGAAGGTTAATTTTTTTTTAAGATTTATTTATTTATTCATGAGAAACACACACACACACAGAGAAGCAGAGACATAGGCAGAGGGAGAAGCAGGCTCCTTGCAGGGAGCGTGATGTGGGACTCGATTCCGGACCCTGGGATCATGCCCTGAGCCAAAGGCAGACGCTCAACGGCTGAGGCAACCAGGCATCCCATGGAATGAAGGTTAATTTGATGCATCAATTTAACTGGGCCATAGGATGCCCAGATATCTGTTCCAACATTATTTTGGGGTGTTTCTGTGAAGGGATTTCTAGAAGAGATTTACCTTTGGAATCAATGAAGACAGTAAAGCCTATTGTCTTTCCCCATGTGAGTGGATGTTGTTTAACCCACTGAGGGCCTGAACAGAGCAAAAAGCAGAGAAAGATTGAAGGAACTCTGCCTGACGGCTGGAGCCTTAACTGCAATCTTCTGTCCTTCGTGCTCCTGATTCTGATTATCAGGCCTTCAGACCTGAACTGGATTCCCCGCCATTTGGTTGGGTATTATTTATTCCATTTTATTTATCAATACAGTGTTAGAGATAGTTGCTTCCCAATAACCATTCTCATCTTCCTAAGAAGCATAGTTCTTACTACATTTGCAACTATCAGGGTACCTAGTTAAGGTACACTTTTTTTTTTTTTTAAGATTTTACTTATTTATTCATGCGAGACAGAGAGAGAGAGAGAGAGAGAGAGAGAGTGGCAGAGACACAGGCAGAGGGAGAAGCAGGCTCCATGCAGGGAGCCCGACGTGGGACTCATCCCAGGTCTCCAGGATCACACCCCGGGCTGAAGGCAGCGCTAAACCGCTGAGCCACCCGGGCTGCCCAAAGGTACGCTTTCTTACAACTAGATGAAACCATGAGATTGCATTCTATTTCCTGAGTTGTAATTGCATGTGTTGTGGAGGAATTCTGAGACATATGTTAAGAACCTAACTTGATTGAGCTTCTGATCCTCTCCTTTTCATTCTTCTGCCTCCTGAACTATGAAAGTGATGGCTAGAGATCTGGGCACTATATTGGATTATGAGGTAATCTTATAGATAAAATCTTAAAGATAAATCTCAAGTCCAAAACTTGAGAACAAAAGAGCAGAAAGAGAAAGTTTTAGGATCCCAAATGATGGTAGAGTTTATGTGTGATAGAAAGACATGTCCATCTTGTTTAAGCCAGTCCTTTTGGATTTTCTTTATATGTAACATAATCTATAACTATTTATGAAAAAAATCTATAACTATTTATGGATATAGGATTCCAAAAAGATTACACAAATTGCCTCAAATCATGCAGTTTGTAAGCAGTTTGTAAGCAGAGTCAGGATTCAAATCTAAGATAATCTTTTGTTTGTAATAAACTATTATGCAATAATGAAGAGTAATACATAATATATTTATACCAATTCATACCAATTCATTGATTTAGCTCACTTTCAACAACAACTTAGGCATAATTTATGGTACTTAAACTAGCAAAAAACTATGTTACTTTATATTAGGTGCAAAGCAGGGTAAGATAGTTTTTTTTTCTTTCACTTTTAAATAAGTATGTAAATTTAAGATGTATAATGTGTTACTTTGATAGTTATATATTGAATTTCAATCTCCTTCAATTTGCTAAGATTTTTTTTTGTGTGTGTGTTCTATCATATGATCCATTCTGGAGAATATTCTGTGTGGTGTGTAAGAAGAATATGTGTTCTGCTGTTGTTGGATGGAATGTTCTGTATATGCCTGTAAAATCCATTTGTTCTAAGGGATGTTTCAAGTCCAATGTTTTCTTGTGGACTTTCTGTCTGGATGACCTATCCCTGCTGATAGTGAGGGTACTGAAGTCTTCTACTATTATTGTCTTGTTATCTATTTCTCCCTTAAGATCTATTACCATTTGCTTAATATATTTCAGTGCTCAGATGCTGGGAATGTGTATATTTACAATTGTTATATCTTCTTGATGTATTGATCCTTTTATCATTATATAATGACTTTCTTTGTCTCTTGTTATGTTTTTTGGCTTGAAGCCTATTTTGTCTGATAGAGCATGGCTACCATGCCTGCCTTCTTTTGTTTTCTGCTTACACGGAACATTGTCTTCCATCCCTTCACTTTGAGCCTATGTGTGTCTTTAGAGCTGAAATGAGTCTCCTGTAGGCAGCATATAGTTGGATCTTGCTTTTTTACTCATCTAGCCACTCAGCACCTTTTTATTGGTGAGTTAAATCCATTTATATTTAGGGTAATTATTGGGTGGCTACATTAGGGTGATATGTAAGGACTTACTACTGCCTTCTAGTTATTTTGTATCTCTATCGTTTCTTTTTTCTTCTGTTTCTACCTTTGTAAGTTGGTGATTTTCCATGGTGATTTTCTCAGTTTCCTTCTTTTTTATGTTTCGTGTCTCTGCTCTAGATTTTTGTTTTGTGGTTCCCATGAGGTTTGCCTAAAACATTTCATAAATAAATCATCCTTTTTCTGCTGACAGGCACTTATCTTCATTCACTTATAAAGTTTCATCCTTTTCATCTCATTTTATATTTTTAATGTCATAAATCCTCTCTTTTTATGCTGTGATTTTGCTACCAAATTGTAGTAGCTATGGTTATTTTTTTTTAAGATTTTATTTATTTATTTGACAGAGAGAGAGAGCACAAACAGGGGGAGCAGCAGGCAAAGGAAGAGGAAGAACAGACTCCCTCCTGAGAAGAAGGCCTGATGTGAGATTCCATCCCAGGACCCAGGGATCATGACCCAAGCCAAAGGCAAGACGGTTAACTGACTGAGCCACTCACGTGCCCCAGCTATCATTATTTTTAATACATTTTTACCTTAACCTTGATGCTATAATTCACACCTTATTTCTAAAATACAGTTACAGTTTTAAAAATTTGCCTGTTTATCACCTTAATTGAAGTTTGTGCATTTTTTGTTTTTTTCACTTAAGTTTGAAGAGCTCCTTTTAACATTTCTTATAATGCAGATCCAGTGATGGTGAACTGCCTTAGCTTCCATATGCCTGGGAACGCCTTTACTTCTCCATTATATCTGAAGGATAACTTAACTGGATAGGACATTCTTTAAAAAACTATTTTTTAATTAGAATATTTTTGACTGGCAGTTTTTAATCTTTCAATAGTTTAAATATATCACTCTACTCTCTCTTTGCCTGTAGAATTTCTGCTGAAGATCTGCTGATGGCCTAGTGGGCCAGTTACTTTCTTTCTTTGACTGCCTTTAAAATTCTTCATCATTGACTTTTGACAGCTTCATTGTAATGTGTCCAGGATAAGGTCTTTTTGTATTGAGATGGTAAGGTATTCTTTTAGCTTTATGGACATGGATATCTAGTTTCTTCCTCAGGTCTGGGAAATTCTCAGCTATCATTTCTTTTTTTTTTTTTTTTTTAAGATTTTATTTATTTATTCATGAGAGACACACACAGAGAGAGAGGCAGAGACACAGGCAGAGGGAAGAGCAGGCTCCATGCAGGGAGCCCAATGTGGGACTCTATCCTGGGTCTCCAGGATCACACCCTGGACCCAAGGCAGGCACCAAACCGCTGAGCCACCCAGGGATCCCCCTATTATTTCTTTTAATAACCTCTGCAATCCTTTCTCCTACTTTTCTCCTTCTAGTATACCCATTATTCTTATGTTGACTCTCCTACTGGAGCCTGACAGTTTCCAGAGGATTTCTTCCCTTTTTAAAAATCTTTCTTCTCTCTCTGGAACCTGCATCAGTTCTTATATTCCAGATTGCTAATTCTCTCTTCCATCTGATCTGCTCTGTTTCCAATGTTTTCAAATACAGTCTTCATCCTGTTTATTGAGTTCTTTAGCTCCAGGATTTCTATTTGGTACTTTTTTAGCATTTCAGTCACCTTGGTAAAGTACTCCTGTTCATTAATTTTATTCCTGAGTTCATGAACTGCCTCTCTGAGTTTTACTGTAGCTTGCTGAATTTTTTCATAACAGCTGTTAAATATAAGTTAGTTCCCAATATTCCATGTCTCTTGTTGGGTTGCTGAAGGATTGTCAATTTCTTTTTGTGATGCCGTATTGCTGTGACTTTTCCTATTAGATGAAATAGGCCTCTGCTGCTGCACTTGAAATAGTGAACACTTTTCTTATTTAGGTATTTAGGTAAGGTTTTTTAGTTCCCTTGGATTCTGACGGTTCAACAGGTTGGTTGCTTCTAATTGAAGCAGTTCTTTTGAGGGGGAGGGGCAAGACGGAGGAAGAGTACGGTCCCCAGTCACCTGTCCCCACCAAATTACCTAGATAACCTTCAAATCATCCTCAAAATCTCCGAATTCGGCCTGAGATTTAAAGAGAGACCAGCTGGGATGCTACAGGGTCAAGAGTTCGCGCTTCTATCAAGGTAGGAAGACGGGGAAAAAGAAATAAAGGAACAAAAGGCCTCCAAGGGGGAGGGGCCCCGCGAGGAGCCGGGCTGAGGCCGGGGCGAGTGTCCCCAGGACAGGAGAGCCCCGTCCCGGAGGAGCAGGAGCTGCACCGACCTTCCCGGGGGAAAGGGGCTTGCAGGGAGGTGGAGCAGGACCCAGGAGGGCGGGGATGCCCTCGGGCTCCCGGGGACACTAACAGACACCTGCGCCCCGGGAGAGCGCCCCGAGCTCCCTAAGGGCTGCAGCGCGCACGGCGGGACCCGGAGCAGCTCGGGGGGGGCTCGGGCGGAGAAAGAGGCTCCGTGGAGGGGGCTGCGGGGCGGGAGCAGCTGGGGGGGCTCGGGGGCGGCTCCGCGGAGGGGGCTGCGGGGCGGGAGCAGGCTCGGGGGGCTCGGGGGCGGCTCCGCGGAGGGGGCTGCGGGGCGGGAGCGCGAATCCAACAGCGCAGGCTCCGGAGCACAGGGCGCGGGGACACAGCCCAGGATCCGGCCTCCCCCGGGACAGGCAGAGGCCGGGAGGGCCCAGGACAGCGAGGACGCTCCTGCCCCAGCTGAGCAGATCAGCGGCCCCGCCCCGGAGCCTCCAGGCCCTGCAGACGGAGAGCTCCGTGGTGACTGCGGGAGCTGACTCCAGGGCTGCAGAGCTGGCCCCGCCACTGCGGTTGTTCCTCCTGTAGCCTCACGGGGTAAACAACCCCCACTGAGCCCTGCACCAGGCAGGGGCAGAGCAGCTCCCCCAAGTGCTAACACCTGAAAATCAGCACAGCAGGCCCCTCCCCCAGAAGACCAGCTAGACGGACAAGTTCCAGGGGAAGTCAAGGGACTTAAAGTACACAGAATCAGAAGATACTCCCCCGTGGGTTTTTGTTTGTTTGTTTGTTTTTTGCTTTTTGATTTCTGTTTGCTTCTCCATTCTTTTTTTCTTTTTCTTTCATTTTCTCTTTTTCTTCTCTCTTCTTTCTTTTTTCTTCCTTTTTTCTTTTTTCTTTTTCTCTTTTCTTTCCTTCTTTCTCTTCTCTTTTTCTCCTTTTCCCAATACAACTTGTTTTTGGCCAGTCTGCACTGAGCAAAATGACTAGAAGGAAAACCTCACCTCAAAAGAAAGAATCAGAAACAGTCCTCTCTCCCACAGAGTTACAAAATCTGGATAACAATTCAATGTCAGAAAGCCAATTCAGAAGCACGATTATAAAGCTACTGGTGGCTCTAGAAAAAAGCATAAAGGACTCAAGAGACTTCAGGACTGCAGAATTTAGATCTAATCACGCAGAAATTAAAAATCAATTGAATGACATGCAATCCAAACTAGAAGTCCTAACGATGAGGGTTAACGAGGTGGAAGAACGAGTGAGTGACATAGAAGACAAGTTGATGGCAAAGAGGGAAACTGAGGAAAAAAGCGACAAACAATTAAAAGATCATGAGGATAGATTAAGGGAAATAAACAACAGCCTGAGGAAGAAAAACCTACGTTTAATTGGGGTTCTCGAGGGCACCGAAAGGAACAGAGGTCCAGAATATGTATTTGAACAAATCCTAGCTGAAAACTTTCCTAATCTGGGAAGGGAAACAGGCATTCAGATCCAGGAGATAGAGAGATTCCCCCCCTAAAATCAATAAAAACCATTCAACACCTCGACATTTAATAGTGAAGCTTGCAAATTCCAAAGATAAAGAGAAGATCCTTAAAGCAGCAAGAGACAAGAAATCCCTGACTTTTATGGGGAGGAGTATTAGGGTAACAGCAGACCTCTCCACAGAGACCTGGCAGGCCAGAAAGGGCTGGCAGGATATATTCAGGGTCCTAAATGAGAAGAACATGCAACCAAGAATACTTTATCCAGCAAGGATCTCATTCAGAATAGAAGGAGAGATAAATAGCTTCCAAGACAGGCAGGAACTGAAAGAATATGTGACCTCCAAACCAGCTCTGCAAGAAATTTTAAGGGGGACTCTTAAAATTCCCCTTTAAGAAGAAGTTCAGTGGAACAATCCACAAAAACAAGGACTGAATAGATATCATGATGACCCTAAACTCATATCTGTCAATAGTAACTCTGAACGTGAATAGGCTTAATGACCCCATCAAAAGGTGCAGGGTGTCAGACTGGATAAAAAAGCAGGACCCATCTATTTGCTGTCTACAAGAGACTCATTTTAGACAGAAGGACACCTACAGCCTGAAAATAAAAGGTTGGAGAACCATTTACCATTCAAATGGTCCTCAAAAGAAAGCAGGGGTAGCCATCCTTATATCAGATAAAGTAAAATTTACCCCAAAGACTGTAGTGAGAGGTGAAGAGGGACACTATATCATACTTAAAGGATCCATCCAACAAGAGGATTTAACAATCCTCAATATATATGCCCCGAATGTGGGAGCTGCCAAATATATCATGATATCAATTAATAACCAAAGTGAAGAAATACTTAGATAATAATACATTTATACTTAGTGACTTCAATCTAGCTCTTTCTATACTCGCTAGGTCTTTTAAGCACAACATATCCAAAGAAATGAGAGCTTTAAAGGATACACTGGACCAGATGGATTTCACAGATATCTACAGAACTTTAATCCAAACTCAACTGAATACACATTCTTCTCAAGTGCACATGGAACTTTCCCCAGAATAGACCACATATTGGGTCACAAATCGGGTCTGAACTGATACCAAAAGATTGGGATCGTCCCCTGCATATTCTCAGACCATCATGCCTTGAAATTAGAACTAAATCACAACAAGAAGTTTGGAAGGACTTCAAATACGTGGAGGTTAAGGACCATCCTGCTAAAAGATGAAAAGGTCAACCAGGAAATCAAAAGGATTCATGGAAACTAATGAGAATGAAGATACAACCATTCAAAATCTTTGGGATGCAGCAAAAGCAGTCCTGAGGGGGGAATACATCGCAATACAAGCATCCTTTCAAAAACTGGAAAGAACTCAAATACAAAAACTAACCTTACACATATAAGAGCTAGAGAAAAAACAGCAAATAGATCCTACACCCAGCAGAAGAAGAGAGTTAATAAAGATTCGAGCAGAACTCAACGAAATTGAGACCAGAAGAACTGTGGAACAGATCAACACAACCAGGAGTTGGTTCTTTGAAAGAATTAATAAGATAGATAAACCACTAGCCAGCCTTATTAAAAGAAGAGAGAGAAGACTCAAATTAATAAAATCATGAATGAGAAAGGAGAGATCACTACCAACACCAAGGAAATACAAACGATTTTAAAAACATATTATGAACAGCTATACGCCAATAAATTAGGCAATCTAGAAGAAATGGATGCATTCCTGGAAAGCCAGAAACTCCCAAAACTGGAACAGGAAGAAATAGAAAACCTGAACAGGCCAATAACCAGGGAGGAAATTGAAGCAGTCATCAAAAACCTCCCAAGACACAAAAGTCCAGGGCCAGATGGCTTCCCAGGGGAATTCTATCGAACGTTATCATCAAAGATGAAACCATACCTATTTTACTAAAGCTGTTTGGAAAGCTAGAAAGAGATGGAGTACTTCCAAACTCGTTCTATGAGGCCAGCATCACCTTAATTCCAAAACCAGACAAAAACCCCACCAAAAAGGAGAATTACAGACCAATATCCCTGATGAACATGGGTGCAAAAATTCTCAACAAGATACTAGCCAATAGGATCCAACAGTACATTAAGAAGATTATTCACCATGACCAAGTAGGATTTATCCCCGGGACGGAAGGCTGGTTCAACACTCGTAAAACAATCAATGTGATTCATCATATCAGCAAGAGAAAAACCAAGAACCATATGATCCTCTCATTAGATGCAGAGAAAGCATTTGACAAAATACAGCATCCATTCCTGATCAAAACTCTTCAGAGTGTAGGGATAGAGGGCACATTCCTCAACATCTTAAAAGCCATCTACAAAAAGCCCACAGGAAATATCGTTCTCAATGGGGAAGCACTGGGAGCCTTTCCCCTAAGATCAGGAACAAGACAGGGATGTCCACTCTCACCACTGCTATTCCACATAGTACTGGAAGTCCTAGCCTCAGCAATCAGACAACAAAAAGACATTAAAGGCATTCAAATTGGCAAAGAAGAAGTCAAACTCTCCCCCTTCGCCTGTGACATGATACTCTACGTAGAAAACCCAAAAGGCTGCACCCCAAGATTGCTAGAACTCATACAGCAATTTGGTAGCGTGGCAGGATACAAAATCAATGCCCAGAAATCAGTGGCATTTCTATACACTAACAATGAGACTGAAGAAAGAGAAATTAAGGAGTCAATCCCATTTACAATTGCACCCAAAAGCATAACCTAACCAAAGAGGTAAAGGATCTATACCCTAAAAACCATAGAAGACTTCCGAAAGAAATTGAGGAAGACACAAAGAGATGGAAAAATATTGCATGCTCATGGATTGGCAGAATTAATATTGTGAAAATGTCAATGTTACTCAGGGCAATGTACACGTTTAATGCAATCCCTATCAAGATACCATGGACTTTCTTCAGAGAGTTAGAACAAATTATTTTAAGATTTGTGTGGAATCAGAAAAGACCCCGAATAGCTAGGGGAGTTTTAAAAAAGAAAACCATATCTGGGGGCATCACAATGCCAGATTTCAGCTTGTACTACAAAGCTGTGGTCATCAAGACAGTGTGGTCCTGGCACAAAAACAGATACATAGATCAATGGAACAGAATAGAGAACCCAGAAGTGGACCCCGAACTTTATGGTCAACTAATATTCAATAAAGGAGGAAAGACTATCCATTGGAAGAAAGACAGTCTCTTCAATAAATGGAGCTGGGAAAATTGGACATCCACATGCAGAAGAGTGAAACTAGACCACTCTCTTTCACCATACACAAAGATAAACTCAAAATGGATGAAAGATCTAAATGTGAGACAAGAGTCCATCAAAATCCTAGAGGAGAACACAGGCAACACCCTTTTTGAACTCGGCCACAGTAACTTCTTGCAAGATACATCCACGAAGGCAAAAGAAACAAAAGCAAAAATGAACTATTGGGACTTCATCAAGATAAGAAGCTTTTGCACAGCAAAGGATACAGTCAACAAAACTAAAAGGCAACCTACAGAATGGGAGAAGATATTTGCAAATGACCTATCAGATAAAGGGCTAGTTTCCAAGATCTATAAAGAACTTATTAAACTCAACAGCAAAGAAACAAACAATCCAATCATGAAATGGGCAAAGAGATGAAGAGAAATCTCACAGAGGAAGACATAGACATGGCCAACATGCACATGAGAAAATGCTCCGCATCACTTGCCATCAGGGAAATCCAAATCCAAACCACAATGAGATACCACCTCACCCCAGTGAGAATGGGGAACATTAACAAGGCAGGAAACCACAAATGTTGGAGAGGATGTGGAGAAAAGGGAATCCTCTTGCACTGTTGGTGGGAATGTGAACTGGTGCAGCCACTCTGGAAAACTGTGTGGAGGTTCCTCAAAGAGTTAAAAATAGACCTGCCCTACGACCCAGCAATTGCACTGTTGGGGATTTACCCCAAAGATACAGATGCAATGAAACACCGGGACACCTGCACCCCGATGTTTCTAGCAGCAATGGCCACGATAGCCAAACTGTGGAAGGAGCCTCGGTGTCCATCGAAAGATGAATGGATAAAGAAGATGTGGTCTATGTATACAATGGAATATTCCTCAGCCATTAGAAATGATGAATACTCAACATTTGCTTTGTCGTGGATGGAACTGGAGGGTATTATGCTGAGTGAAGTAAGTCAGTCGGAGAAGGACAAACATTATATGTTCTCATTCATTTGGGGAATATAAATAATAGTGAAAGGGAATAGAAGGGAAGGGAGAAGAAATGGTAGGAAATATCAGAAAGGGAGACAGAACATGAAGACTCCTAACTCTGGGAAATGAACTAGGGGTGGGAAGGGGAGGAGGGCGGGGGGTGGGGGTGAATGGGTGACGGGCACCGAGGGGGACACTTGACGGGATGAGCACTGGGGGTTATTCTGTATGTTGGTAAATTGAACACCAATAAAAAATAAATTTATTATTTAAAAAAAAAAAAAAAAGAGAGAGAGAGAAGCCGTTGTTTTGTTTTCCAGTAGGTGGAGCTTTAGCACAAGTCTTTACCTTCTCTTAGGCGCCGTGTGGCCTGGGTACTTGGGGCCCGTATAAAGGAAGAGAGGCTGTGGTCGGCAGAGTAGAGGGAGGCGTGTGCTTGCCCTTGGGGCTTGGGGTGTGGCCGCCTGGTGGGAAGATGCTCAAGCAGGGGAGTCCCAGAGGTCCCGGGAGCAGGGCCTCTTGCGGCCCCGGGCAGACAGCAGGGATCCTGCCCCTTCAGAGCTCTATGCCTCCTTCCCCTCCTCTTCCCTGCTCCGTCCCCAGCCCTGGAGGCCGCCCTAGAAATCTGGGCGCTACTGAAGAGCAACGGGACCTCCAGCGGCAGCCTGTGGTGCCAGGCAGACACCTGCTCACCGTTTCCACCCCCCACCTTCCCTGTGGGGGTCAGCACTGCTGCTGCCAGCGCTGCCCGCTGTTGCCACCCAGATTCTTCCGTCTCTGCAGCGTCCCCGAGGTGCAGCCCACCATGCGCACAAGGACGGACATTTCCCTGGAGCTCTGCCTGTTGAATGAAGGAGGAGGCACGAAAGGAACGACTCACGTGGGCATGAAGCTTATGTGTCTCTGAGACAGCTTTTCCTGGAAGTTTGAAGCATCGATTTTCCAGATCACAGATTGTTTTACATTTTTAACCAGGACCTCTGTTGTAGCCTGAGCAGTGAGCTTCTTCACTGGCTTGCGGTGATTGCAGTTCATGAAAGAATACAGCTGTAGAAAGGTCCAGAAAGTCTGAGCTTTTCCAGAGACTGCTGCCCCTGACAGCACTGCCGGGGAGCTGTGTGACCGCTGGTCCAGGCGAGGCTGGAGGCTGGCGGGGACCTGGATGGCGCCCTCCCTGCCAGGCCGCTGCCTGCCGCCCAGGGCCTCCCGGCATAGGCTTGGAAAGGACAACCCAAGGAAATGGGAGCACTGCGATCACTCTTTTTCTCCGAATTCACCCGTGTCCTTGGAGTTTTAGGCAGGGTAAATTTTTTACTGATTTATTAGCCTTTATTTTATATTACAAAATAATAGCATCAAAATAGAAAATCTGGGAAGACCACATGTCAGAAAATGCAAATCTAACCCCAAATGTTAAAAAACATTTGATTTCAACCATCCTGGGCATGTTGTCAAATTTTTCATTTACATACTCACTCTTAAGCCATCTTAGGTATGCAGATGTCTTAATAATTAATACATAATTAACATAATTTTAATGAATTAGTCTTTGTATTTTGTTTAACAACGAAGACATATTGGCAAATTAGGTAATGATTAAACATTATCATATATATTGGAAGACATATATTGGCAAATTAGGTAATGATTAAACATTATACCACTAGTTAAAAATGTAACTAGTTACATTTTTACAAATGTCCTGGTTAAAAATGTAAAACAATCTGTGATTTAATTAGTATTCTCTTAACTTGAAAGGTACAGTTGTTGGGTAATAAAAATTCTGAATTGTGATCATTTAGTCGTTTCAAAGAAAGGACACTTCTTTTGGTCCTATATTATATCAAAAAGTCTTCAAAAAGAGTTATTCAGAACAGGCAAATTGGGTGAGAAGTTTTATGTGCTAAAGTATCTGTTTTTAGCTAACAGCTACTTTAACATAGTAATGGAGTGTAATCAATGTACACCATTGATTGTAGAGGCCTTTGAAGAAGATGTGGATGGAAAGGAGGGAAACAGGAATATCTATGGGAAGCCTTGGGAGGCCTGGCAGCCACAGGTAGGACTGGTGCATCTGGAAGGATGTATGTGCAAAATGTTTCACACAGAAGCCCGCAGACCTGGCGCACAACACTGGGGGGAGGAGGTAATGATTGTCTCTGGCTTGGGTGACCAAATGGTAGATGACTTAGCTTGGGACACTTCTGAGAATAAAAAGGAGTCCCTAAACTAAAAAAAAAAATTTTGAATTATCAATCTATTGACCAACACATTGATTTATTATAGTGGCAATTCTGTAAAATAATTACATTCAAAAATCATTTTGCAAATACTTATTCTTTCTAAGAAATAAAAATAACATTTATTTGTGTATATAAAAGAAAAAATTTAAATGACTTTAGATTGGTTATCTGATCATCAAAATAAGCAGTCATTATTCCTGCTATATATTCAAATACTATAATACTTTATATTCAAATACTCTAATCAACTTTTAAGATATATCTTTTCTTTAAACAGCATGGTGCTGGTATTTTTCTGAAAATATTTTTTTTCAATATAGTTATTATTTAAAATCATTAGAAATAAAATTGCCTGCCGTCTTTTTCAAAGTTCCAGTCAGAATTAATAAAGTTAGAATTATTGGTATTTTCCACTGACTTCTTTCTATGGACTGTAACACTTGTAATTGAAAAAGCTCTGCATGGGTGTTGAAGTGTTAGCAACTGCGAGTGCATTGTGCCATGTGGAAGATATTAGTTTGGGGAAGATAATACAAAGCGTTGTGGGTGTAAAGGCATGGGAACAATGTTGTACTTACTAAGTTAAGAAAACTGTGGGGCTGAGAAGCAATTGGACTTGGTTGCAATGCAGACATAATCACGGCATGTCCACACCAACTGTGGGGTCCTTCCACTACAAAGATAAGCTGCAGCCGTCGAAATGCACAAGTATTTGCAAATATGCTGGTTTCTGAGTGCATTTTGTTTAATTCACAAGTGCAGGCATGTGTCCTTGAAAGGGAGGTGTAAGTAAAATTGCTTCTGGAAAGGGTCAAGAAAAGACATGTTATTGCAAGAATTGCCTGCGTGCCAGCCTCTGTTCCCTGTGAAATGTGTCTCTTCTGCTAAATGAGAGCACAGCCAAAGCTGGAGACAGCGCAGTCAGATCTGCAAACTCATTCCAGCTAATTTTAATGCAACTATTAGTACTACTTTGTTAAAAAAAATCCAGGAAAAGTGCCAAACTGGATCATTCCATAAGGACGCTAGGCATAATTTAACATTGTTCTGGGCAGACCAGGACAGATGGCCATTAAACTCACGTTATAGATGAGTGCTTCCAATAGAAATCTAAGATAAGTCAGATAGGTGATTTAAAATTTTCTAGTAGTCACATTTTTAAAAAGTCACAGAAACAGGTGAAATTAGGGTGCCTGGGTTAAGCATCTGCCTTCACCTCAGGTCACGATTCCAGAGTGCCAAGATCGAGCCCTGCTTTGGGCTTCATGCTCAGTGAGGAGTCTGCTTTTCCTTCTACCCCTCCTCCTGCTTGTGCTCTCTCTGTCTCATGCTCACACCCTCTCTCTCTCTCAAATAAATCAATTAATTTTAAAAAACAGGTGAAAACAATTTTAATAATATATTTTACCCAGTATCTCCAAAATACTATAGTTTTGAAGGTAATCCCTATAAAATTGTTTATGAGCTATTCCACATTCTTCTTTCTCATGCTGTGAAATCTAGGGTGTATTTACAGTGAGAGTTCCTTTCTCTTCGGACTAGCCACATTTCAAGGGCTCAATAGTGGCCGCTGTGTTGAAGAGTGCACCTATAGATGATAAAACTGTGCCTGTAAATGTGCACTGAAGTCATACAACCAGTATAGTTACCAGCAGGACAGGCAGGTGGGCAGCCTGGCGCACCTGGGGGAGCAGGCAGAGGGCATTTGCAGAACAGTCTATGTGAAGCCCTCCCCTGGAACATGACTTGCCTGGCAGTGGGATTAGGGTTCTATCTTCCACAGGGTAGTTCCAGGAATTGGGTTTTATTATTTTATTCAGGACTTTTCCATCTAGGAATCCCATTGATATTCAAAGAGACCATCTGAAAGGTACCCAAATATCAGTCTATGATTTTACGATGGGTTGATAACTGTCATTTGCACATGGTGCTCTTCCCTTCTGAGGAACTGAACCAGAAGACAAAAGTTTGCATCATAGAATTTCATACTGAGTATAGGATTAGGACAGAAGAAGGTGCTGCATATGCTGAGGATAAAATTTCTCTAAGCTAGGTATTATAGGTTGAATTGCGTTCCCTCACATTCTTGTTGAAGTCCTAGTCCCCCATCCCTCAGAATGTGACGATGTTTGGAGGCAGGGTCTTTAGAAGAGGTAATGAGAGTAAAATGAATCATATGGGTTTTCTTAACCCAGTGGCTAGTGTCTGTATAAAAGGAGGAGAATGGGACACCTATACACATGGACAGAAGACCCTGTGAGGACACAGGGAGAAGGCAACTGTCTGCCAGCTAAGGAGAGAGGCCTTAGGAGAAACCAACCCTGCTGACACCTTGATCTTAGATCCCAGCCTCCAGAACTGTGAGAAAATAAATCTCATGTGTTCATGCCACCCAGTGTGTGGAACTTTGTTACCTCAGTCTGAGCAAACTAAGACACCAGGGTAGATGCTGAATTCCTCACATCTATTTCTGGATTTGACTCTAAATTGAGGATCACTGGACTCAGATGCCCTCTATTTTGGATCAATCTGACCTGTTGACCCACTTTTTATTATTTTGATTTCACTTTTCTGGAATCCTTTCATACTTTCATTATCACCCCGACATATTAAACTTATTCATGATTTCCATCATGAATGGTGGTGTCAAGGCCAACAGCTGAAATATATCATGAGTTAAAAGTGATAAATCAAGCTAAAAACTGTTAAATGATGCATGTCCTATCCTCAAACCTTTCCAAACAGTGATAAGGAGGGCCAGGTGTGAAGTTCCAGATCCAGGACTTACCCAAATGTCCCCTGGAATGTGATGGGGGGGATGAGGGGTCATCTCTTCTTCTCCTGGCACCCATCTAAGAATGGGGCTGCATTTCAATTTAGTCTTTTTCAGAAATAAGTTGACAGGGGGCGGCTGGGTGGCTCAGTTGGTTGTGTCTGCCTTCAGCTCAGGTCATGATCACAGGTTCCTGAGATTGAGCCCCGAGTCCTCAGGCTTCATGCTCAGAGGGGAGTCCTCTTCTTCCTCACCCTCCACCCCACTTCCTGCTCCTGCGTATGCTTGCTTTCTCTCTCAAATAAATAAATAAAATCTTTAAAAAAAGAGAGAGAAATTGATAAGTACTTAGCTCTCATTTAGCGACTGACTTATAATTTCTGCAAACAACTCCCTGGCATGACTTGAGATATATTAGCTTAATTGGTTCACTTCCACTGGCTATAGCAACTTTCTGCCCTTTGCTCTTATAACAAACACAAACGCTGCAATCGTTGGCCTCGGCCCCACCTTGCATGCTGCACAGGAAGTAACTAGACTTCCTCCCCAAGGGCAGCATCACCTGCACGGCCCTTCTGTGGGGCTCAGCCTCCCTTTCAAACTCTTTCGCCAGCAGCACCAGGAACACTGCTCCCGTGCCTGGTCGGGACCTGCTTCTCCCTTGTCATTTCCTATACAACCTGCTGAAGTCCAGAGCCTCCTGCAGTGCATTTTAATGAACTTGTTAGGAAGGAAAAGTGTGTTGAATGGATTTCGGTTTAGATGATTGAGACTATGCACCTCTTCATATTTTATTCTCTTTTAGTTTGTGAAAAATTGGGATTTTTTTTTCATTGTATTCTCTAGTTAATGTGTTAAAGTATTTATATATTTCACTTGGGCAGTAGCTTTTATAAGGCAGAACAAATACTTTTAGATGTTTCTAACTCATAAGAAAATGCTATTGCATCTATATTGAACTGCCTTCTTAAAATCTTTGAAGCCTTTGTAGTTCATCATGACAAGGTAGTCAATGAAAATCAATCTCCTGAGAAAAAGATTGTTTATGGTTTTAAAAAAACACAATTTCCTATGACCAATGTGCTTGCCATGTAGATTCTCATAACAATCAGAATCTTGAGATCATAAATTCTTGGAATTATTAAGGTGAACTTTTTATTTTTATGAGAATTTTTTTGTTGGGGCACCTAGGTGGCACATTCAGCTGATCATAGAGCTCTTGACTTCAGCTCAGGTATTGATCACAGGGCTGTGAGACTGAGCCCCATGCGGGCCTTCCTGCTCAGAGTGGAGTCTGCTTGAGACCCTCTCTCTCTCCCCCAGCCCCTGCCCCTCCTGCTTGTGCTCTCTCTCAAATAAGTAAATAAATGTTAAAAAAAAATGTTTGTCCTTTTAATGAGCTGACAGGAGGAAAGAGACACATAGACACAGAATAGGTAGAGATTTAATCTATTTTTTATAATAATGAGTAAATATTAAATGACCTTTTTTCTTTCCTCTCTAAACAAAAAGCAATGGTCAGTCTACCTCTTTGTATTACCAAAAACACATTTGTCAAGGTTTTCAAGTGAGAAATTTGGATTCTTAGTTTTAACTAGATTAAAATCAAGGTCTAGTCAAAGAATCTGGGGCCTGTACTTATACCTGGTTTTAGATCTTTACCCATTACAATAAATTTATTCAAAGGAACTGTTTCCTTGCCGTTCACGTGGATAAGGAACAAGAAAGTATTATATGAATTATATAATGTATGCATATAATGACTATTATTCTTTCATATCTTTCAATTTTTATTTTTAAGTTGTTTTGCTGAAAAATTTTCTTTAAGCAGGTTGACTCCAACATCTGAAAAAGGAAAGGGAGTGGCTTGACATAAGAAATTAGCAGTCTTTCTAATCTGATCCCTGGTTTTATGATTTGTGCCTCCTAAACGGGCTGTGGGTCCACTTCCTCACTACCAAGGCGATATTCTTTTTCAGGGATTCCTATGAAGTGAAATGCACAGCAACAGGACGAGGTCATTTTGGGTATTTCTTAGACATGGCTTTAAATGATACTGACTCATAAAGAAAAATTATTCCTTTTCAATCCTTCCAATCATTTAAAGGGAATATCAACCTGGATCTAACATATACCTAAAATGAGGCAGCCTCAGGCTGGGGTTCTTATATGGTAAGGATGCCTACCTAGGATTCAAGACTGTGATTGTGTTATCTTGAATGTCTTTTCCTACTTATACTGACAAATAATACTGTCATGCCGTTTATGGTGGTGGTGATAATATAAAGTTTCTTTTAAAAATGAGTTCCTAAAAAAAGGTGAAATTGAAGCCCTTGTTTACTTTCTTTCTATAAAAACTGTAAAGATGGGAGCGAATCATTCAAGTGTAGGAAGCATTGTCCTAATTCGAACCCTTATGAACTCTCATAGACTGTTGTTAGGGCTTGTTCTGTGTTCTCCTTGCCTTCACTGCCTCTATCACTCTAAAGTATGAATCTGATAAAGTTACTGTCTTGCTTCAGTGGTT
Source organism: Canis lupus familiaris (assembly GCF_011100685.1). Lineage (NCBI taxonomy): Eukaryota > Metazoa > Chordata > Mammalia > Carnivora > Canidae > Canis > Canis lupus. The sequence continues at coordinate 4,183,474 of NC_049250.1, forward strand.
CTTCCATTGCATATGAAAAAATCTAGACTCTTTGGCAACGTATGTCTACAAGGTGTTCAGCATTTGGGCCCATCTCTTGCCATCACTCCTTCCTGTGTGCTCCATGCTTTAGCCACACCAAACCACCTGAGGCCTTGAACGTGACAAAGACATGATGAAGATGAATCTCTACTTCTTTGTAGGTATGTCATGTTATGCTTCTGTTAAAAGCAGTTCCCTCAATAATGTACAAATAGAACAGGGGGAGAGGATGTTTAATTCTGGAAGCTAAATGTAAAAGAGGAAGGAAGACTTTTATTGTCACCAATGCTGGGCTAAGTTCCATTCTTAAAACAAGGACTTGGGAGAAGAGGTTTTCTAGCAGAGATAGTTGATAGGAATGAAAGGGATACAAGTGTGTTGAGCCGAAGGCAAAAGTTATCTATAAGAGGTTTGAAATGAACAGTTGATTGGAGGGTAAAAGCAGATGAGAATGTCATTTCAAAGCTTCCTTTTGTTTTGTCTTTTGCCAGAAGTTAGACTTTCATTTACTTTTGGGGTGAAGCCAAGTCTATTTTGGAAAAGCCACTGGTGTGGGTTTTGTAGTTATATTTACAGAGCGTGATAGTTCGTACTTGACAGCCTGTGTGGCAATCCTTTCTCTGCCACTCAGTTGGTATGTACTTTGGGTTTTGTGAGGATTAATTGAAGTAGCTAATGTACTTAGCACAGTGGTTGGGCACATAGTGAAGTCCACAGAGGCATTTGCCATTCTGTCATGTGTCGACACAATATTGGCAAAAGTAAAGATACAGAGTTTGGGCAGAGGCCACTGGCACATCTATATGTCCGGTCACTTTGCCTCTTCCCTGGTTTCTCCTGGAGTATTTTGAAACAAATCTAAGATGTTATATCATTTCATCCACAAATATTTCACTATATAATATATATATATAACAATATATGTAGCATATAATTTGACAGCTGCATAATATTTCATCAAGTAGACTTTTAAACAAAATCTTTAAACTTTCTTTTCTAGCTTGCTAGATTTTTAGGTGGTAGATTTTCAACTTTTCACTCTGTTTCTTACTATGTATATACATATATAGTGAAATATATATCACATACATATATGTATATTATAGTATGCACATATTGTATGTAATATATAATTATATAGAATATGTTTATATAACATATGATAGTTCTCCAAAATTAAATTATGAGATCAAAGGATATGAACTTTTTAAAGACACTCACTTGATACATATTCCTGTTTTCCAACATTGAGTATGAACATTTAGTCTTAATAAATGCTACTCTTATAAGCAAGTAAGCACTTAGTCTGTCTCAGTCAGTGCTTCATTTCCAGCATCTAGACCAATGCCTGATACAAAATAATGCTCAATACATGTTTACAAATGAATGAATGGTGCCCCTTTCATATCATTCCTGCTTGCATTCATTCATTTGTTTGACAAATATGTATTGAGGATCCTCTGAATTCCAGACATCGTGTCAGGTACTGGGGGTACAATAGTGCTGTCCCCACTTCTGTCTTTATAGAGCTAACCTCCCCATTCAGCGCTCTGAGCTGTGCTGCCTTAAGCAAGGCGCATGGCTATTGCTAACCCACAGACTCTTGGTCTGTGAGGAGAGCAGCATGGAAATTGAGAGTGATCATTTAGAAACATGGTAGCATGATAATATTTTTATGTTTTATGAATATCATAGTAAAAACTTATTTTGTATTTTGAATGCGCTAAGAAATATTTTTCTAGTAATTTATTTTTATTGTATTTTCCAAAGCATTTATCCAAGAAGGGGGGAAAGGACACTAGTCCTTCACTAAAGATAATATGAGAAGCAATGCTCTGCTCTATTTCAGTGCAGGAAGAAAAAAAACTAGAACTTTTCACATGTATTTTTATATATCATAGGTAAGTAAAGCAAGTGAGCTGCAACAGTATTCGGTTCCAATGAAGACTGTGTCTTCATGAGGTTCCTGTATCTGGTTCCTTTTCAAGCACACTTGCAAAGCCTCCTGGGAGAACATTCGGGTCAAGCGTGTCATGTTGTCTGTCTCTGTTTGTTTTCAGCATACCGCAATGTTATACAGTTTGGTTGGGCCTAGTGAAATGTATTTGCAGATTACATTTTCTGGTATTAACTAAACCACTGCTGCAAAATGAGCAAGAGACTAAAAAGATTCCTTCAAAGAAATCATAAATCAAACTAATGGCACCAGCATAAACACAAACTAAAAATTAAAAAAGTGTCAGAGCTGTTGCTCTTATATTTTTTAAATTATAATTACTAATTATCAGTAATGTTACAAGGCAAAAAATTTTTTAAAAACAGCAAAAGCTTAATGACATCTACAATGAATCACACAAAAATTGATGTTATCAATAAGAAAAAGTTAAAAAATGCGTTTGCAATGTAATGATGAGCCTCGGCTTAGTATCTTGACAGATACATTAGTAATAGCATAGAGGCATCATGAGCGTACAATATTTACAAAGCAGGCAACCAAACGTGAAGAAAAATCTCCATATCTTTGTAGATATGTCAGTAAAGATGGAATCTCTGTACTCAGTGCTGCAGATTGGTTGCTAGAGAGAGAAAGTTAAAGTCCCCATTAAAAAAAGAGAAAATCTTCAGTATTACATTTCCCAGACAAACACTGTGATTCTTTCCAGATAGCCTTTCTGAAGTTTCCCAGTCTGTGATTACAAGACATGCCCTCTCCTCCCTCCTAGGGCTCAAAGGCCTTTGCCCTTGCAATCCTGGAAGCTGCTCTTAGTTGATGAGAAGACCTGCAGTTTGTATGTTTAAAAAAAGTGTTAAGATCCTGCAACTTCCTGTCTGGATTAATCTCTTTCATCTTGCAAAGTAGTTCTTAATCAACACAGTGTAGATTTTAAATGTGAAGTCTGTGGTTTGACCTTAAATAATATTCAATATAATACTTCATAAAATCTCATTAAATTAGATGAAAAAGTGATTAGAAGCCATCTTTTGAGTTTTTGGATTTAATAGCAAAAAGCAAAAGCCACATCATAGTGAGGAAATGCCAGAGCCCACCAAAACACACAAGGCAGTTAAGAAAGTTGTATTTACTGCTCTTGCAGTCTGGGTGAATGCACACTGGGTGGGGGGCCGCAGATCCCTCAGTAAGGTGTTGGAAAGAGCCAGTGATAGGATTTAGGCTTGTGTGAGGTGGTTTTGGATGAGGGCTCAAACAATGGCTAAGGAATGATGCTGTCAGGAAGCAGTGATTGGATCCCTCACGAAATCTCCTCTTACGTGATGAGAAGCAAGGCTGCTGCTACGATTTATAAAGAAAAACTGCAATGACTTATCCTAACCAGGAGAGGGGGATGTTTGGTCATTTTGTGGTTTGAACATGTTAATATTTTGACTCTTCAGACCAAATTGGGGGGTGGGGCTTGCTTTTGTTTTGGTGGGTCATGGCCACAGAATGGCCTTGTCTGATGTTGGTGTGAAATTGTTTGTGTTCAACAGGAGGACACTCATTTGTTCTGGGAGTTTTCTTTGAGTGCTGGGCCAGCTCCTGGATGTCAGGGGTATGGTTTCCAAGAATTTTGGCAATTACTCTGAGGAGCTAGGAAGCCATTCCAGGGCTTGAACAGAGGAATACCACCATCTGTCTTTTGTTTAGAAAAGACCACTTGGGTTGATAGGTGGAGAATTTATTTTATAGTAGAGTACTTTAATGTATTTCAGGAAGACAAAGCTATGCACAAATCTTCCACAAAATGGCTTCAAATACTGCTTCTTTCTGCTGGTCAGATTCTGTTGAGGCATCTTGCATTGTATCTTTTTTTTTTTTTTTTGCATTGTATCTTAATGAATATACAGAATACATCCTGAAGAATAACCACCCTGATTGTTGTATATGATTCACTTAAAGTTTAGCCTATAAAAATTTAATCAAAGTTTTGAAAATAAAACACACTCTTTTAAAATAATTTTACTTGGCTCTCTCAGACATCTTCAATAAACTTTATCATTTTAGCTTGACTAGAAATAGAAAAAGGAAGAGAAAACTACTCTAAAAAGGCATTTGATTTTAGACTGTAGAAGAAAAAGAGGAATTTGTATTTGCTTAGTCATCACAGTATTGTAGTAAAAGTTTAAGGCCCTCATGCAGGATACTCAGTGCTACACATTCAAACGAATAGAAAGGCTTAGCAAGGCTTGCCCTCCCTTCTGGAACTGAAGGAGTGTTTAGAGAAATTTGGTTTGTGCCAGGCTGCACTGTCATAGTGTCATGACAGACTGGGGTTAGGGTATGAGTCAGACCAATGTGACAATCCTCTTCTGACAATTTCTTCCTCTAAAATTTGTAAATCATTTTGCACTGACAAATATTCCCTTTTAATAGTTATCATTTAAAGAGTTATGATTACATCTTTAAAATGTATTTTAAAAAAAACATAGTAAAAAACATAATAGGAAACTACCACCCATATTTAACAGATGTCAGCATACTTCCAAAAGAGAAAATACCCTCAGATATTTTCTTAGAGAATCACAGGTTTCCAGTAATGATTTGCTGACAGGAAGTGGGAAGAGAAAGAGTCTATCTGGTGGCAAATGAATGGAATGTGTCAGTCTAACTTAAGTACTGTTAATGGCATGTAAATATTTCTACCATAATTTCCACATCAATGAGATCAGAAGTTTCTGGCACTGACCCATACACTATACTATGGTCCTCTGGAATTTGGGAGAGCTAGCATGTGAACGGTTTAATAAAACATAGTTTCCAAAGTGAAAAAACATACCTTGTGAAAGTATTTCTGACAGGGCAGGGGCCTAAATATGTATTTCTAAAATGGATTCTGTTCATATTTGTCATCCTCTTTTTTCTTGGTTCCTGCTGTCTCTGTCCTCAGATAGTCGTGGAAGCTCTTGATTCTGAGTGATGCTGTCTGCCTTTAGCATTCTGTTTCTCAATTAAGTCCAAGCTAAGATTTGGGGTAAGGTTGTAACTTGTGCCAGGTCCTCACTAACTTATATATGATTCTAAAAAAAAAAAAAAAAAACTATATCTACACACCTCCCTGCGAGATATAATATATATATGATATATATATATCATATATATATGTAAATATATATATATTTCTAAAAACTTAAGAGTACATCTAGAAATGAGAATTAAAGGAAAACAAAGTTGTAAAGCTGGGGCATTATTATTGGTTATTACTGCTGTGATTATACTGTGTAGTTAATATATGGAATTTTGTATTTGCTGATTGATATTTTTCATTATATTGAGAATGTATTCACTTTGTATTCTGAATTAAAAGAATTCCAGCATTTATATCTCTCTGTATCTGTTTGTCTATCTGTCTATCTACCAAGAGAGAGCTACGCCTCCCGGGCCTATCTATAGCTTGGGAAAACAGAAACATCAGGTAATGGTACCTGTTACATGGCCACATTCAGCCACTGTCATCAGCATTTTGAGAAGCAAACTAATTTTCATGGATTTTAAGACTTTCATTACTGGATCTGGCCAGTCTTTTCAGCATCATAATCAGGTTCCCCTGTCAGCATATATCCTACCATGTGGCTATTCATCATTCCATGGAAACTCTGTGCATGTTAATTCTCTGTGCTCCTTTTGTTGTTTTTTTTTTCCCTACCTGAGATATCTAGTCTTCCCTTTTTGCTTGGCACAATATTACACGTGCTTCAAGGCTCGAGTCAAATGTCACCATTTCACCAGGTAGAATGAACTGTGCTTCTGGGGTCCCATTGTGGAGTGTACAACCTCTTCAGCATTTATCAAAGTGTGCACACTCATGCACATAGCTAACTCCTCCAAGGAAGCCTCGTCTTGTTAAAATAGCACCAACTTTGGAGCACAGGGCTTGAATTCCAGCACCGCAACCCTCAGCTCTATAGACTTCTGGGTACAACTCTTCTATGCAGTGAGAATAATCATGTTTACCTCAAGGTAAACATGATTACCTTAGAGAAAAGGCAATAAATAGGTACATTATTCTCCATCCACACTGGCTACATTATAATTTCTATAAGGTTCTGCTCATGTCTACGCATGTCTTTGTAACCCAGCATCTAGCCCAGAGTCTAGCTATAGCATACTCTCAAATATTTATTGAATGTATTATAGAATATATGCTCAGAGATTAAGTATAGGAATTGACAAGAATGCAACTAAAAATATTTACAATGTAGTCTATTAGTATCAAGTACATAAACTCTAGCAGGACATGAGGTACAGCTAAAGCAGTGAGAAAAATCTCATCTTGTCAATCAATATACAATATACAATACAAAATATATTTTGTAATAATATATTTTCAATTTAACTTCTGATTAGAAAGAGAAACCAGAAACCTTAATTCTACTGCCTTGATTCACTTGTACAAAATAATTTCCAGGATGAAAAAACTGGCTTCCATCCTTTCAACTCAGAATTTTTAACTCAGAGGTCCTCAATCGTTCAAAATTTGGTTAAATACAAAATCAAACCTAATTCAGACCATTAGTTACAGAGCTTCAAATGTTCTATTCAGCTCTGATAGCTCCATTCTCTTGAGAAAAACTGCAACAATAAGAGTTATTCCTGTTGGCTTGGAAATTTCAACTTCTTTGGGATTTAACCCAACTCCGCATTTATTAAGCCATATTTTTCCACTTGCTTGGAATAAGGTGCATTGGAAATCACACAGATTAGTTTGGACTACTCTGTGTTTAGCATCACCCAAAATAAGCTAGAGCTTTGAACCAAGAAGACTGGTTCGATGTCATTTTGCTTGCCTAGTGTCTATTTCTCATTAGGTCACAGCATCACATTTACAATGGGGATTTAACTCCCCCAAGCCGTCTCTCTTGCTAGGACTGTAGATCAAGACGTTTCCCACTCTCCTGTGCAATCAATCAGTGTTGACCTGCTAGGCTCCTTCTCCATTCCACACTCTGTCCCCATATGTCCAGGTGTCCATTGCATCTAGTCTTTAGAGCTGCCTTTGGTTCTAATCAGCCCAAAGGTAAGTTCTGCAGTTTTCTTTCCACTCCAGGAACTGTCTGAAGGCCCTGCAACAAGTCCCTTTTCACTTGTTTCACAGAGTGAGTTCACCTTACAACCAGAGGATCTTAAGTAATACATTTAAGAAAATTTGCATTTAAGGGGAAATATTTTAATCTCAGTATCACCTTAATCATTGTCAAGTAGCTCTGTCAATCCACTGTACAATAATGAACATCTTACAACCACAGTGACTGTGAGTGGTTGGGCAGCCCTTCTGAGCTTTGACTTTCTCATCCATAAAACAATGATAATAAAACTATGAGATATATTTTCTCTATAGCTTGACTGTGATGGCCCAGGTTTAAAAAAAAGTAACGGAAGTGTTTTTTCAAATCACAAAGCACTGTATAAAGTAAGATATTTATTTGCCTCATCTGTTTATAAACAAACATTACCTTAAAAAATATTTTTACTATGGGGTTATTTTGGTGTTCATAGTGTATTTTTAAAGAAATAGTCAACTCTTTTCTAAAGTGTGCAATCTATGTGTCTGAACATTGATAATATCCCGAGCAGGTGCAATGGCTCTTTCCTTTATTTTGGTTTGCAATCATCTCCAGTGTTCCTGTTATTTCATTTCAATGGGTCCACATAATAAGGGGTATATATTTTTGAAGAGATATTTTAAGGGAGGCTTTTGAGGAAGAATATAACAGAATTGTATGGGAAAAAATGGAATTGTAATTCATAGTACTGATTAGTAATTCCAGTTGTCCTTTCGCTTTCTTTCTTTCTTTCTCTTCTTTCTTTCTTTCTTTCTTTCTTTCTTTCTTTCTTTCTTTCTTTCTTTCTTTTTTTTTTTAAGATTTTATTTATTTATTTGAGAGAGAGAAAGAGATTACAAGCAGAGGGATCTGCAGAGGGAGAGGGAGAAGCAGACTCTCCGTGCAGCAGGAAGCTCAGACACAGGGCTGGATCCCAGGATCAGGGATCATGACCTGAGCCAAGGCAGATGCTTAACCGACTGAGCCATCCAGGTGCTCAAGACCTTTCACTTCCATGTTGAAATGTAACCTCTGTCTTCATTGCTGTCATTCTAGAAGGGCAGTGGTGTATAGGGGAAAACATATATGATTGTCAGCCAGAGCACGTACGTCCCAGTCCAGGCATTACATTTCATTAGCTTTGTATCTTTAGGAAACTGGTTTATCTTTCTACACTTTTCCCTCATCTGCCAAATAAATCTAATCCAGCTATGTTGTAAGAATCAAATGAGAATAGCGGATTCTTTCTGAAGTGCTAAGCACTCTGAAATCACAGGGCAATTTAACCATCCACAATTATTGCTTGCTTACAGTAAAACGTTTATATAATACTGTCCATGTTTCAGCCATCTTATGCTTACTTTCAGCTAAATACTCTTTCTTGTCTTTTTTTTTTTTCTAGGACTATTCTATCACTGATCTTAAAAAACAAAACAAAACAAAACAAAACAAAACAAAACAAAACAAAAAACAGAACTTGTACTCCAGTGCCTACCATAGTGCTTATGCATAGTAAACTCAAATATTTATTGAATGAATAATAAGACATGTAAGCAGAGATTTAATAATAGCATTGACAGAATACAACTAAAAACACGTATCAGTACTAAGTATATACATTTTGGTGGGACGTGAAGTATACTGAAAACAGGGAGAAAATCTGTAGATCAGTGTTATTTACGTGAGGCAACCCTGTGTGAACACAGGCCAGCAGCAGCAACAGCCCCAGGGAGCTTGTTGGAATTCACATTCCTGGCCCCACTCCAGACAGACTGAGTCAGAAGCCCTAGGGCACAGGAATCTGAGTTTTAGCAGGGCTTTCAGGGGATTCTGTTGTTCACTTAAATGGGGAGGCCCTGACTCAGATCTTCCCATTCCAGTTACTCTTATTTACTAAATTAAATTAATTTAATTAATTAATTTCTAGTTTTATTGAAATATCATTGACATATAACATTGTATAACTTTAAGATGTACAACATAATGATTTCATATTCATACATATATTGTAAAATGATTACCACAATAGGGTGGTATTAGTTAACACATCCATCAACTCACATAGTATAACTTATTTTTTATTTATTTTTTTTGTGGTCCAGTTATTCTTCTGTATGCAAAATGTAGTCTTCATTTTAGTAATAAAAAGCATAGTTTTAATGGCAATTTAATAATATTGATCGTATAATAATATTAGAATATTTTTACTCCCTCCTTTCTGTAGTCTAATACTCATGGGTCCTGAGTAACCCAAATAAAATAATTTTACTCTTTTTCTCAAAACCCTCCAGAAGCTTCCTGTTCTCACTTGGAGCAAGATCCAAAGTGCTTACTGTGATCTACAAGTTCCTTCTGATTTGGCTCCCGGCTGCTGCTTAGATGACTCTCTACTAATCTCATCTCTGATGCCTCTTTTTCAGCCACCTTGTCCTCCTCCTTATTTCTTGAATGTCCCAAACATGTTCCCACCCCAAAGTTTTGGGACTTGACAGCTCCTTTGCTGTCCTCCTGACCTTTGCCTGATTGGTTCTTTCTTTTAGACTCTGATGGAATGCCAGTGTACCAGTAAGGCTTCCCTGACCACCCTCCCTAACCAGACCCCCTTTCCCATTGATCGCCATCTGGCATACTTGCCCCATTTGCTCCCCAAGACAATGTAAGCTATATGAGAGAGGAGCCTCTGTCTTTAGGCAGATGTTATTTCTCCAGAACCTAGAACTGGACAGCCATACGGGAGGTTATCAATACGTTTTTGTTAAATGAAAGAATAAAGTATTTACTATGTACCCACCCTCCAACACTTGCTTAATTAATGATACCTCAGATTTGCTAGGTCAAAATTTTGTAGGTGCTGTTCTATAACCTAAGTTCTCAAACTCCAATGCCCAAGCTGAGCCACATAAGTTTGGGGGGACAAAAATAGTGTACTTTGTGATGCTGCCTTAGGGATTCCAGTGTGCAGCCTTGGTCAAGACTCTCAATGTCAGTCGCTTACTTACCCACACTACCCACATGGTAGAGCACTCAGTGACAGTGGTCAAGACATGAAGTATGGGAATATGGGGGTGGTCAATATAATACTAACAGTGTGGATTAGACAGTGTTCTTCAGTGAAACAGAACCCATAGGATGTGTATATACACACATATCAATCAGTCGGCCAATCAATTGATAGATAAATAAAAAGATATTTACTGTAAGGAATTGATTCACATGGTTATGGAGGCTGGTAAGTCCAAAATATGCAGAGCCGATGGCTGATGCCCAGTCCAAGTCCAAAGGCTGGAAGCTGCTCTAGAACCAGGAGGAGTCTATGTTCCAGTTTGAGGACTGTCAGGCAGAAGAATTCTCTTATTTGGGAGAGGATTACTTTTGTTCTACTTAGGCCTTCACTGATTGGATGAGGCCCATTCACCCGGGGGAGGACAGGCTGCTTTACTCAGTCTACTGATTTAAATATTAATCTCATCCCCAAACACTTTCACAGACACACCTAGAATTATGTTTGAGCAAATATCTGGGCACCCTCATAAATTTGGCACTTAGAAATAACCATTACATCGTCACACATATCATCACTGGACTTTGTGCTTCTAGGGCCGTTTTCATTCATTTTAATTCCATGACTATATTATTCATAGTCAGACATCAACACAAAAGTTTTATTTAGTATGATTGCCAGGTTTTGGATCTCCTTTGTAATAGCTCTACAGAGTCTCTCCTACATGTCCAGTCAAAATATTGACTATTAACCTTTGGCCAAGCACAACTTCCTCTCTGGATGTTTTTGCTCCACTATAAATGTCCTATAAAGCTAAAAAAGAAACATAATTATTTAACTCCCAAGAATAATTTTTAAAAAGATCATGCAAAAAACATCTCCACATGAATCACATTAAATTTTGATATTTCCTTTTTCTTTTTCTTTTTTTTAATTTCCTTTTGAATTAAAGACTAGATTCATAGGTTTCACCTTTTACCCAGAAATAAGTGGAAAAAGTTTGAAATGGAAGAACAAAGCCTTTGGATGAAGGCAGTGCTCACTGGGGTTATGGGTACTGGTGTGGAGAATGAAGGCAAAAGGAAATGTAGATAAAATTCAATTTCCTTACAACTTGCAGCCCATTGACAAAGAATATGACATTCCTCCAGGAACTCCCAACTCTCTTAATGCTTTCCTAGAGGGAAAAATAACCTTAGCTTGACAATAGCCAGGCCTCCAGGATCCTGCAAGTCTTCTTTAACATATGAAAATCCTTTTGGAAACTTCATCTCTGTCCCTCCTAACTTAGAAGTATATAATCAATGGCTCCTCACAATCCCAGAGCAGATCTTTTGCTCATAGGTCCTGTCCCTGTGCTATAGTAAAAAGAACTTTTTGCACCGAAAATATCTCATGAGGGACCTGAGTGGCTCAGAGGTTAAGCGTCTGCCTTTGGCTTAGGTTGTGATCCTGGGGTCCTGGGACTGAGTCCCACATGGGCTCCCCTCAGGAAGCCTGCTTCTCCCTCTATGTCTCTTCCTCTCTGTGTCTCTCATGAATAAATAAATAAAAAATATTAAAAGAAAGAAAAAGTCTTGTGAATTCTTCCTTGACCATTTGCTCCTGGCCCATATCACATCAGGTGTCAGGTGGCCCCTACCTCCTGAACTTTCCCTATTTGGCTCCTTAGCCACCAAAATGAAGGCTAAAAACTTAGAAGGACATAAGCCCATAAACTATGAGTGAATGAAGGATGGTTTCAGTCTGTCCTTCATCAGAAGAATGGATGAGTGGCCACAGAGCAGATGGTGACTGAAGGAAAGGTGGCAGAACAGATGCCAGAACTGGAAGGGTTGGTGGAGGGACTGCTGATAAGGATAGGCCAGCCCTGCTCCAAGTCTCAGGAATGGCTTAGAAGGGGAGCCAGCAAGTATAGAGGAAGGCTGGGCCTAAGAACAGAGGAGTACCTGGAGTGGGTGTAGTAACTGGAGACTTGATTCTCCCCCTCCCCTGCTCTGTTCCATAAACACTCTTTCCCACAATGGCATGAGAAGTTTAATATCTCATGAGAGTGAGTCTCATTGGGCCCAAACTCACTAGGCTTAACACAGGGTGGGGTGCGGATGTGTTGAAGAAATTTGGGGAAATGAGAGATTCTATAGGTCAATGGGGAAATGTTCATACTCTTCTCCCCATGGGCTCCTGGCATTCATTCCCTTCCGGGTGGGGCACTGGGGGACTCCTCCCTGAAGAAACCCGACAGACTCAGGGAAAATGCCTGAGATAAGGGAGTTTTGAGGCTCCAGATCCTCAGCTGATTCATCTTCAAGGAAGCCCACGCCTTCTAAGTCCTGCTCAGTGGGCAAGAGGTTTCAAGCAGTTTTTCAGTGTCTCATTCTTAAGTATGAATTGACAGCCAATATCAGTGATAAAGTCATGAAGTCAATGATTTAGAAAAAAAGAAAATAGGAAAAAAAAAAACACACGAAGGAACTCAGTGGGAAAATTATAATGAAGATGCTAGAATCAAACAGTAAAATTATACTTAATACTTTCAGAGAAATAAGAGGTGATCAAAGATTTTATTTATTTATTTATTTATTTATTTATTTATTTATTTATTTGAGGGGGGACAGAGTGTGAGCAAGAGGAAGAGGGATAGAAAATCTGAAGCAGAATCTGTGCTGAGTGCAGAGCTCAATGTGGGGCTCAGTCTCACAACCCTGAGATCATGCCCTGAACCAAAACCAAGAGTCAGATGCTTTACTGACTGAGTCACCCAGCCTCTCCAAGAAATGGTATTTTATTCACATAAAAATATTAGAAGAAACAAAGAGGAAATAAGAAAGAACTCTGGATAATATGATGTGAGAACTCAAACTAAAAACTCAGTTGAAAATTCAGAAGGTGGAGTGGAGAAAGTCAACCAGAAGAAATGAAAATAAGATGGTAAAACAGTGAAAGCTGGGAGAGGAAAGGTAAGAAAATAAGAAAAGTAGTCTGTGAATTCCAATGTTTTATAAAGAATTTCTTTAAACAGAATTTTTCTCTAGGAGAGAGTGTTGTGCCCAAGATTGCGAATCCAAGAAACCACCAAGGAGCCAACACCCATGCAAGCGCACGAGGGTTTATTAGCAAGCTTAAGCTTGGATCCAAGTATACCTGACACAGCGGAGCAGGGACTTGGACCTCGAAGTGGGTTACAGCTGGATTTTTTATGGGCTAGTTTAGGGGATTTTCAGAAGGGGTGGAGGAATTTCTCAAGTTCTCTTTACATTCTGATATGGGGCTTTCAAGGGCATTTAGCTCTGTTCTCATTCTATTGGACTTTCTGTCACGGGCTTGGGCTCTGTTGTCTTTCTGATATGAGATTATCTGTGGAGGGCAATTCTGAGCTCTGTTGTCTTTCTGATATGGGATTCCCTGCCAAGGACATTCTGCAGTTTTTCCTGTAAAGATCAGCTCTTATTCACAGGGGCCTAAGATGGCTGTACTTGTGCTAATGCTAAACTTGAGGTGGAATGGCCTTGATTTTTCTTGGCCTCCACAAGAGAAAAATCTTTTCTGTAAGCAAGTTTTTCTTTTTTTCCAAATTGAAGAAAATTAGTTTTGGGGTTGGCCTAGCATCTCCTCCCACTAATCTATCTCCCAAAGATGGTGGGTAACAAAGGAAAGAGTCTAAATGTATTATAAAATTAAAATAAATGTTTAAAGCAAAGACAGAAGATCAGAATGCTCTGATACTTCTGAAGATCACATTGGAATTGAAAGAGACAATGGAGACATACCATCTAAACTACAAAGGACAATAATTCTAACCCATGAGGGCAGACACAACTCCATACAAGGGAGTTCTCAAAAAGCTTAGCCACTCAAATACACTTTCAAAAAAAAAGGAAGGTCTTCTCCCAGTATGAAGGTATACGTCAGAATAGAGTAAGATTCAGGTTCTGGAAAACAGGTGATGTGACACAGATAAGAGAGCAATGAAAGTCCCAGTGAGACACTTGAGCAGCAGAGCTGGGTGTCCAGTTCCTATTGGAGCTTAAGAACAGGGCCCTCCCTGGGAAAAAGAAAACAAACTGATAAACTACTAGATGCACTGGACTACATAGAAAATCGTGTTCAGAATGTTTAAGTGATACTGTTGGGAAGCTGAAGAATTAATGATTAGGAAACAAACTGAGGATTGCTGGAGGGGAGGTAGGTGGGAGAATGGGATAATTGGGTGATGGACATTAAGTAGGGTATGTGACACCGTGATAAGCACTGGGTGTTTTACACAACTGATAAGTTATTGAACACTACATCTGAAACTAAAAAAAATTAATAATAGGGACAAATTAAGCTGATGGAAAAAAAACAGTCAATAAAATTGTATAGGAAAGAAAATATATTTATAGTATTCTGATTGGCTCAGCAGTGAAAAAATACTCACAGAAGGTCAATAGAAGTATTTACACATGAAGTTAATGATGAAACATTTCAATGTGTTTGTATTAGGAGGAAAGCAGGAAAAAAAATAGGATAGCCAGGATAGAGACTAAATCTCCATCCATCACATTCATATGTCAGCAGACCATAGCTAAATAAATAAAAAAAGCATTTTAGACAATCCTGAAAACTGGAAATATAGAGGTAAGTGTTGAGGGAATAGTTAAATGAATTGAATGTAGTTGGTTTTGAGAAAGATACCCAGGAGTGAAGAAGAGAAGGGGGCAGGGGTGAAAGATTGGATGTTTTAATGTGTAAATGCCTCACTTCAATAGTTCAAAAATTAATTTAAAAATTTTTTAGAAGATCATATTTATTTATTTGACACAGAGAGAGCCCACAAGCAGAGGGAGCAGCAGGCAGGGGGACGGGAGAAGCAGGCTCCCCACTGAGCAGGGAGGGCTAGGCAGCTCCATCCTAGGGTGCCAGGATCCTGACTTGAGCAAAGGCACAAGTTAACCCACTGAGCCACCCAGGCGGCCCCCAAAGTTAATTTTAAGTAGATACGGGTTTCAGTGGAAGTATAATTTCTTATATTTTTAAAATAATTTTCCTGTATCTTCTATATTTTCTTTTTTTAATAATAAATTTATTTTTTATTGGTGTTCAATTTGCCAACATACAGAATAACACCCAGTGCTCATCCGGTCAAGTGCCCCCCTAGGTGCCCGTCACCCATTCACCCCCACCCCCCGCCCACCTCCCCTTCCACCACCCCTAGTTCGTTTCCCAGAGTTAGGAGTCTTCATGTTCTGTCTCCCTTTCTGATATTTCCCACACATTTCTTCTCCCTTCCCTTCTATTCCCTTTCACTATTATTTATATTCCCCAAATGAATGAGAACATATAATGTTTGTCCTTCTCCGACTGACTTATTTCACTCAGCATAATACCCTCCAGTTCCATCCATGTTGAAGCTAATGGTGGGTATTTGTCGTTTCTAATAGCTGAGTAATATTCCATTGTATACATAAACCACATCTTCTTTATCCATTCATCTTTCGTTGGACACCGAGGCTCCTTCCACAGTTTGGCTATTGTGGACATTGCTGCTAGAAACATCGGGGTGCAGGTGTCCAGGCCTTTCACTGCATCTGTATCTTTGGGGTAAATCCCCAGCAGTGCAATTGCTGGGTCGTAGGGCAGGTCTATTTTTAACTCTTGGAGGAACCTCCACACAGTTTTCCAGAGTGGCTGCACCAGTTCACATTCCCACCAACAGTGCAAGAGGGTTCCCTTTTCTCCGCATCCTCTCCAACATTTGTGGTTTCCTGCCTTGTTAATGTTCCCCATTCTCACTGGTGTGAGGTGGTATCTCATTGTGGTTTGGATTTGTATTTCCCTGATGGCAAGTGATGCAGAGCATTTTCTCATGTGCATGTTGGCCATATTTTCTATAATTTCTCAAAATTAAGAATCTATGATTAAAATATTCTTCACACTGGTTTTGTAGTCTTCTGTGTGTATCACTCCTGAAATCAGCAGTGATCAGATGCCATGCTCCATTGAGGACTGTATGAGGAAGATTTAACAGAGGCTCCTTCCTAAGGAGTGGGCTGGGTGTGGGCAGCCCAGGGCTATCCCCAGACTAGAGGGAAAGTTGTGCACAGCCAATAGCGAGCATTAAGGAGACCTGGGATCAAAGGGAGGATCCTACTTGCAGGCTGGGAGGGACCAGGAGTAAAAATTCCGCTTTCTCTTCGGTCTCCAGCTCTGGCTCAGGAGCCCTGGGTGGGGGGTGGGAGGGTAGTGCAGGGCTGGAGGAAGGGTGGAGAAGCAGCACTGGAAGGAGCACAGGAAGTTACCCACATGACAAGTGTGAAAAACCATGGACTGCTACCAACCCATGCAACCAGCTCAGGAACTGCTTGCAGGTGCAAGGGTCCCCAGCTTAGCCCCATGAGTGCTATTTGAATCCGGACTGTGACATCTGTGACATCTGCAACATCTGTCTTCTTCCCTGGCTCTTACCTCTTCCAGCTCAGTCCAGGTCTCCAGACTTTAGTCCCTGGGCAATTGGCTTCAAATTCTGAATTTATGGAGGCTGTTTGCCTTCTTCTCTGCTAATCTCTTGTTGTGGGCTGCATCGCTGATCCTGATCTACTTGCCCACAGACAGGCAGCCTGAAAGGATGCCACAGTGTAGGATCAAACCCTCGCCCTGAGTGCCAGCTCCGTGACAGAGGGAAACTCTTAACGTCTGTGTCTCATTGTCTTTTATGAACTGGGGAGAATGCTTCCTATGTTTTCTATGAGGGTTAAATAAAGAAGTTTATGTAAAGCAACGAGTACAATGCTCCACAGTGAGTGCCATTTCCTCTTGTTTCACACAGCGTTACAAGTTATTAAGAGAATGTTTCATGAGGTTGGGGTGGGTAGACGTGATGAACTCCAGGAACCAAGGGAGAAAGTTTCATGGCAGAGAAACTTCCAGACTTTTTAGAAAGGAGTCAAAGAAAACACTGTGAGAAGTGAGGCCTGGATTATTTTACATTACAGTCCAGGTAATGGAATAACCACTGTGCAAATTTTGGTTTCCTCATTTTAAGAATAGGACTAATCATGATAGCACCTATCTATTTGGGTTGCCATAACAACGAATGTGCTAGTACATGGAAAGTGCTTAGAGCAAGGCTGGACCCACATAATAACTAATGTCAATTATTTTCAGGGGGTTTCCTGAGCCTTTGAAACTTTCCCATGCTTGTTACTTTCCAAATCTCTTGTTGCCTTTTGGTAAATTAGTAGTAAAAGCCCAAATAACACAGTGT
This sequence comes from Canis lupus familiaris, assembly GCF_011100685.1. NCBI lineage: Eukaryota > Metazoa > Chordata > Mammalia > Carnivora > Canidae > Canis > Canis lupus. The sequence goes on from NC_049250.1 coordinate 4,200,780, forward strand.
GTTTCTCTTTTCTAAGAAAGCAAGGAGAATGGGAACTGGAAAGATAAGAACAGTCTCTTAGGCAATCTTAAGAGAGGAAGAATGTTCCTTGAGAAAGGCAATATGGAGAAAGGAAGGAAAGAAAGTCCATTTTTAGAGGTTCCAGAAAAAACTTTGTGGGTTCCATCTAGGTGGCCTACCTGACTGGAGGTCCTGGTATAATTTTCTGACTCAAGAAAATGAACTGCCCATGCGCAGTCTCCCACTGGCACGCAATTGTCTTGTGCATTTCCAACATCCTTCTACAACTAGTTCTATGCTTTGTACCTTAATGCAGTGGGCTAGCTCAGTAATAGGTCTTCAGCCAAACAAGCGGGGCATTTCATCCATTAGGCTTACCATTTGGGTATTATCTCTGCCATTCTCAGACTTCTTTGAGGATGTGTTTCCATCTATCCATTGTTCATTTATCTCTTTGGTCCTTTCGAACAATGTGCACCCTTGGCTGGGGTGATGCATAGTCTATAATCATGTTGGTGAACATGTTCACTATATATTTAGCCTCACCTGTTAATTATCAAGTAGAATTCAACATAAAGAGAAAGTGAGGTGCCTGCAAAATGTTCACAGAACCTTCCAATTGTCTGGGGCTGGGCAGCCCAGGTGGCTCAGCGGTTTAGCGCCACCTTCAGCTCAGGGCATGATCCTGGAGGCCCGGGATCAAGTCCCACGTTGGGCTCCCTGCATGGAGCCTGCTTCTCCCTCTGCCTGTGTCTCTGCCTCTCATTCTCTCTCTCTCTCCTCTCTGTGTATTCTAATGAGTGAATAAATAAAATCTTAAAAAAAAAAAAAAAGACCCAGTTGTCTGGAGCTTTTCCTGTCTTTCAGTTCTCCCATTTATATTAGTGTAGAAACTTTCATTCAGCAAATATTTATTGAGCATCTACTATACAGCAGCTACTGTAAGTCTTAGGAGAGAGGCTCTAAAGATAGAGATGCCCACATCTTCCCAGGGCTTACTATCATATTTGTAAAAATAGCTGTAAGTTCATGTAAAGGAGGATAGTCTTTCAACTACCAAGACACTAGTAAATTATTTGAAGAGTCTTCTTAAATCAGATCCAGACAGTGGACTGTGATTTTTCCAACCTTTTATTTGGCTCCCTTAGAGATCCACTGGGATTGTGACACAGCAGTCTGTATTAATTTTGTGAGGAATAGCCAAAACATTTTTTCCTTAAAAGCATTTATGTTTACCACAGTGGTGATGAGAAGATGGTGACAAAAATATCTCATTGGGATGGTGATCAATTATGATTTTCTGAGTTTTTCAGAATGAGATCCAGAATCTTAAAAATCAAATTGTTCTTTGTCATTAGATCTTCTTTTCACATTACTTATGTATTAATGTGCATTATGTATTATTTCAAATAGTAGAATAGATATAGCCACAATCTAAGAAGTACATAGTCAGGGCCTGGAAATATTGTGGTTTTCAAATTGAAACAGCTGTGAATAATATAGGTACTTGCTTCTGGGGTGAGTAAACTGTATTCAGCTACTTAATCCTATTATCAAAGTGAGTTAACAAAATGCAATTTAAATAGTACCAGTGCAGAGCTGCAAGCAGAGATCTGAATAATGAATGTGTGGTATAGATCATCTGGCATCTCCGGCTTTAAGCAAATATCTATTGGTTTCAGACTTTCTAACGTACATATGCTTGTGAGCACATGTGCATGTGTGTGTATGTGTTCATTCAACATTAAATATATCCCTGACATTTGACTAGTTTTTCCTTTTTCATCTCTGTTGAAAGAATGTGAATCCTATTCCAACAGCGAACCCCTTTTAGTAAACTAGTACTTAAATTTGTCATAATTTTCAGGAAGAAAAATGAAATGATGTGCATAGATTGGGTATTGATTCTATACCAACATCTTTGTCATAAAAATTTATTATTATTGACTCATAGGATATTTAAAGACACATCAGACATGCAGTTTTTGACTCTAGAAAAAAGGAGGAATGACAATGTCAAAATGAAAAGGAATAATGATAATTAGAGGGCAGTCCTGGTGGCGCAGCGGTTTGGCGCCACCTGCAGCCCAGGGTGTGATCCTGGAGACCCAGGATCGAGTCCCACATCGGGCTTCCTGCATGGAGCCTGCTTCTCCCTCTGCCTGTGTCTCTGCCTCTCTCTTCGCTCTCTCTGAATGAATATTTAAATAAATCTTTAAAAAAATAATGATAATTAGAATATAATAAAGAGATTAATACATTTTATAAGAGCTCAAAAATCACAGTCAGAAGTACAATTTATGGAGAAACAAAAGATTTGATCTAGAAAAAAATCTAAACAATAAAACTTATTTTCCATATAATCCTGTTACAGTCATAATTAACCTTGTTCCAAAACTAAAAATAAATCAATACTATTAAAGGGTGTTTGGACACAAAGAGCTCTTTTCTAGGAAAATAAATATGCCTGATTTTCAACACACTTAAAATAGAATTAAATTTTCAGTGAACTTACTGTGTAACTTAGCACTAATTTATCAAAAAGTTTGATGTTAAATTGGCATCCTCAAGTCATATACTTTTTATTTTTAAATTAAAAATTAGAAAGTATACAGGAATAAGATAAAAATCAGATAGTAACTAATTCAGACAGATTTTTGCCATTATCACTAACATCTATAATATGAAAATGACCAAAAATGTCTTTACAAAGTTCAGGATAAAAAGGTTTTAAATTGCTATGTGGTGCTAGAGTTAGTACTGAAATCATTTGTATGAAAAAGTGGTCTCAAATCATGTAAATAATGCATGGGGTATCTTTCCAGTAGATGTTACATTTTCTGAATACAAATGACAATTTGTAAATGTGATTCCTCTGTTTTCTATAATACTTTTGGTTTCTAATAGCACTCTTGTCTACTCAAGCTATATTTGCTATGTTGGGATTATTTCCATAATGCTGCGGTGTAGTGTGAACTTTGGGCTTCTTTGGCATTAACCTTGGGAAGGATTCTCTTTAACTCTGCTATGTGAAGCCATGATTGAATTTTTGAAATTTCTTCTGGAAATGAATCCTTCGAGCTGAGTCTATGCAGTATTAAGTAAAAGGATTATCTGGAAATTATCCAATTTGGAGTGAATAAAGATAACAGGCTTAGATAATATAAGTCTCGAGGTAAATATTTGCAGTATGACTTAGTTAATGTCCATATTCTAGATTAATCTGACAAGTTTCATGTCAGCCCAGAAACCTCAAATCTTGGAACTTGACTTGGGATTCTTGTTTCTTAAATGTTTTCGATTCCTCCTAAACTGCCTCAATACTCAGCCAGATGTTTCAGGGTCTTATAGAGGAAATGTACTGAGGAGTGGATCTTTTTAAGGAGACAAGATTCCAGCTGAGGCAGGAACTGACGCTGCACTGGGCAAGCTCAGGGAAGGTGATCTGGAGCTCAGGAGGGGCCAGGGCTTTCTGTGGCTTGGGCCACCTTCCTCCCGGGAGACTGGCAGCCTCTCTCAGGGTGCAGCGGGGGCGGGGAGGGGTTCACATGTAGGTGTGTGTGTGTACCCCTTGTCTCTGTTCCCTTATCACTGTCTTCTTTTCCTAACTGACCTCTGCATTCCTCCTCCTCCCACTGCCACCAACCAGAGACATATTTAGCATGTGTCAATGTTTTGTGTCTTTTCACTACTTTCCTTTTTTTCTTTTTAAAGATTTTATTTATTTATAAGAGAGAGAGATTGAGAGAGAGAGAGAGAGCATAAGTGGGAACAGAGGCAGAGGGAGAGGGAGAAGCAGACTCCCCAGTGAGCAGGGAGCCTGATGCCTGCCTGGGCTCTATCCCAGGACTGGAGATGGTGACTTGAGCCAAAGGTAGATGCCTAATGGATTGAGCTACGCAGACACCCTTTTTCACCACTTTCTAATCCAATTTTAAAATTAAAACTTGAATTCACGAGTCCCATTTCCTCTCTGGATGGTTGATCAATAATCTTTGAGAACTAGATTTCTGTCCTTTTCTTCTGCTTCATCTTCATGCTGTTTGAACAGCAAAACTTTCTTCCCTTCCACAAAGCTAACTGTCTGTCCTGCAAGTCAGTTGTGTGATCAGTGCCTCTCATTGCTTTTCACTCTTACTTGTATTGGATGTGGATATTCAACCTACCTGGTTGTGATGAGTTGTCAATTCGAGTCATCTGGGAATCATAGTTGACATTTGCCTTCCTCACTGTTTGTGTTGTACCGATGGCTAACCACAGTCCCTTCTCATCATCTGAACCCACCCTTCTGTGCATCTCAACTGATGCTGTGTGGCTCTGACCCATAATTTCCTTCTGGATTGACCCACAGCAGCCTCCTCTGTTTGTCCACCCTTTGAATTTCCTCTGAGTCCCAACACATTTGCTGTGATGCTGGTGCAATACATGAGCTTTCTGAAACTCATACCTTCTGCTATTCTTCTGTCTGAAATTCTTCAATGGCTCCCAACTAGACAAATTCTAAGATCCTTACATGACATCTGAAACCCTTGAGGGCTGAATTCCTGCCTGCATCTGGCACAGCTGCCAGTCACATTCCATGCTGGACCCCACTGCTCCCAGGCTTCACTGCAGGCTACAATGTCCTTTGCCCTACTCACAGGGACCCTCCTGCTTGGAAGCCCCTGGCCCTGTCACTGGGAAACCTTCCATGATACCCTTACTCTGTCCCTCTATTGTACCTAACATAACATTTTCTGGTATCACATCACAGATGTGTGATGTGTTTTGTGTGTACACACTAGAGTACATCATTTTTGACTCGTCTGATTTTCCTACTAGAGTCTAGACAAGGAGCCCTATGTACACAGATTATATATTTTTATATTGTATTTGTTTTTGCATATTTAATGCATAGTAAATCCTCAAATTTTTGTGAATTAATAATATATTAGTGAAAATCCGAGGTCAAAATACATTCCCCACTATTTTTTCCTCAAGTCATATCATTATGAGCCATTTTTTTGAGTAACTGCAATGATCTACATATCACATATTTCCAAAAAATTTTGAGTTAATCTAACAAAATCCACAGTGTATCATTATGGAAGCTTAAACAGTTAGGAAATATACAGCACATAATGGCTTGGTATAGATAATGCTATCTTGACTGCTAGAGAAGACAAATGAAAAAGCAAAAAATAAAAACACAAAAACAAAAACATTACCCACAACTGGGTGTTATAGCTTAGCTATTAAAGAAAAAAAAGCCATTACTACTGACTCTGGATTTGGTTTCTGACTTCTAAAAACTTAAATACTAAACAGTTTTTTAACACCTAACATGTTTTTGTTTGTTTGTTTGTTTGTTTGTTTTTCTACTGAGCGTATTTCCCATTCTTCCATCAAACAAGGATTGTATGAAGATCCTGGTCAGGATTATCTTGGCCTTTGGATTCCATTAGGGTCATATTTAGAACTTGGCTAGAGCAAAATCTGGCTCCTGCACACCCCTCCCTGACCAGCATTCTGTTTGGCAAAGCCTGCCAGGTGCCTGATTGCACAGAGAAATGGGATGGGATCACTCGGTGTGACAGTCAGGAGAGATTTCACAGATCACAAGTGTTTGGAGAGACAAGTCAAAACCGAGCCATGGAAATGTGGCCTGCCATCTTCCCACTAAATGGGGGTGGCTTGCCAAGCAGGAGTCCAAGGTCACATGGCAGCACTGTTCTTTTGGACAATAGCCCAATAAAAAGAAATGCCTCGAGGTATGCTATTGGTGTATATGATTTTTTGGAAAAAAAAAATCTAAACTTCGTTCTTTACCTGGTTAGCTAGCAAGCACAGGGAAATTGGAGTTTAACATGACTTGGTGGATAATAAGCCTTTAAGTAATGACATTTTTACAGTCCGTCCTCAAAGGAGTACAATGCCAACTTTGTTGTGAGGCAGATGGTGGGGAAAAAGGTGGATGTGAATCTGATCATTTAGCAGGCAAATTAATTTATGTGACAATAACCAGCCTCCAAATTGGGTTTATTGACTCATTACATTTTCTCCCTATGAAATTTAGTAAAATGCCAAACTCTACATTTTAAAGGAGCTGAAGGTTATTTTCTCATTTTAAAGGGGGCACATTCAGTATTAGTTAGGATCTATATTAACAGTATTTCCACAGCTTCAAGTTCGTTGGTGATTTTTCTGTAGTATATGGATAATGTATTTGGAATAAAATTATGGTCCCCAGGCAATCTTAATCTTAAAAATAATCAATTATTAAATTGCTGGATCACTTTTTTTAGAAGCCCAAGTAATTTTCAAAACAAAAATAAAATAGACCAGTAAAACCTCAAATCATTTTGCTAAGTGAAAGAAAAGAAGGGAAAGGAGAATGTGGTGAAAATTTTAATGTCATTTTTAGCTACTCTGAATTAGAAGGGTCTGCTTACTACTTAAAGTTTGTCTCATTTGATCGTTAAGGCTAACTTAATGAAGAGGAAGGACTTTTATTACAAAAAATCAAGAAAAGAAACAGAAACACAGACATTATTGATTAAACTGTACAGTTGAGTGTGCAATAAATTCTTATAACCCATATATTAGAATTGCTGGCTGAGTCCTTGCAGGACAATATCAGGTATACGTGGACTTTCCGAGGCCGGCCCATTTAGCATGCCACCTTGTTGCATTGACAACAGTTGACGCCTCTTTGGACAGGTGTCTGCTTTACTACACCAGGGTTTACCTAGTCTCCAGGCTTCTGGACCTGCTCCTCTTGACCCCTTCAAAGCCACATCTTCTCAAGACTTTCTCACTGTACATTCTGCCCATCTCTACAAGCCAAGAAAATTGGGTAGACATTTCCTTTTTGTTTGTAATACAAAAATAATTGGTATAGTAAGCATGCTTTAAATTTATTTTTTAGTAAACATATCACAAAAATACCTTCTTGTTGGCAAACCTTTGAACTGTGTAGATGGATGTAGGTGACAAGGGCATGCTTCCTTTTCCCATAGAAATGATTCAGGGAGATACCTTTGTGTTTATGAACATAGAGATGTGTATGCATGTGCTGATTGTTGCCCTATTTGTTGCTGTTGTTGTTTTTAAAAACAAATAGGCTGGTATTATAGTATTGTTCTCTGACTGGTATCATTCACAGAACTACATGGGGTTCTTGAAATGTTGGCACATCACAACAGAAGACCATAGTCTTTTCATAGCTGCCTAATATTCCAAAGTGTTAATGTATCCTATTTTATGTGTTAGGGTCTTTTTGTTTCTTCCTCTGAGATGGATAAAAGGAGACACATCTTCCCTGTTGTGGACAAAAACTTGAATTTTATCATTTTCTCACGTCTTGCCCAGAAGAACAATCTGGCAGGAGACACCAGGAAAATAAGTATTAAAAAGCATAAGGTGGACTAACATTCCTTAATTTATTTAGAAAGTGGTTTATCAAACAAATTATTTCTATAGAATGTTCTCTCCCCAGTGTGTCTCCTAAAACCCACATGCCATTGTTACCTCCTCCAGGCCCAGAGTCTCCCCGGTGGCCTGCCTAGTCCCTGTCCTTCTGCTTCGGTCCAGCCTTGAGCATAACCTCCAGACTGTTCCTTCTATAACTTGAATCCATGACGTTTTGTGCTCAAAGATCATCGGTGGCTCTCTCAGCAGTCAGATTTGGACGAATCCTGAGTCTCTGCAGTGATATCTGTGGCCCTTCACAGGCCAGTCTCAGCAGGAGTCAGGGGGATGTATGCTCTGGCCCATCTCAGCTGACTGGCTTGTCACATCACTGGTCACCTCCACAGCCCTGTCTGAGCCTCAGTTTCCTCATCCACGAGAGGAGGGTTCTGACTGCATAACCTACATGGTTATTTTCCATTGTAAGACTCTCAGCGTTTCAGCATTGATCAAAGAGCTGAGAAATTCTGTCTCCTATGCCAACTCTCAGATCAGCAGTATATTTCATCCTCACTCCAGCACAGTTTAAGATCTTTTGAAGGATTTTGCTTCCGTTTTAAACATATGAGTATTGATGTTTATTGAAATCTGAAAGCCGGATGGGACCCAGCTCATTTTCGCATTCTGGCACCACTTGCAGCTAGTGACATGAGGTGCTTTTGCCAGCAAGGCCTGTTTTAATCAAAAGCTTTCATCTGAAATGCAATTCACAATTTCTGGGTGGTAAAGAATAATTCCCCATGGGATGAATGTACAAAGCTGTAATGCTGAGCACTTTAAATACTTTCGATAGGAGGTAAAAACTGATTTCATTGAGCAAACTTGTATCAACTGCTCACTGTCCCGAGGACATGGGATGAACAGGATGAAGTTCCTGCCCTTGAATAGCTTAGAGTCAAGTAGCATGTAAGCCATGAATACTATAATATGTTAGAATATAGTGAAGGCATTACAGAAGCCTTAAAAACTCGAGGAGTTCATGGAAGGCAGAAAATTACTCTTGGCCAGGATGCAGAGGGAAACAGTCATGAATAAAGCAGATTTTGTGTTGCATAGCTTTTTTGCTTTTGTTTTGATTAGTAACTAAGTTAAGGTGCTTATGGAGGAGGGAGTTGGAACTGGGCTTTGCTCTACATATTGGTGGTGACTTCAGTTATCCTCCCCTTCCCCACTCCAGGCATGGCAGTTGGCTGAGTTTCAGTGTTAAACCTGCTGAAAAGCAGACATCGTGACTCCCCTGGAGCATACGTCCCGAGTCTTAGCTGTGGGAAAGCCCGAGTGGCAGAGTTTCAAACAGAGGTGAGAGACCTGTAGACACCATTCTTTGTAACTCAGGACCAATCTAGCCGTATCCAGTAAAAGTTTTTGCTACCACAGTTGAGGTTTAAGCAGTGATAATCATGCATTCTCCAGACCTTTCTCAAGTTCAGAACCAATGGACAAGTAGATGCAGAAATCAGACAGGTGGTCAAAATGATATTTTCTGTCCTACTGATGCACCTTAGGGAGAGCATGCACATGGCATCCAGCCAGTAACCTCACACCTCCGCTCTCTCACCTGCCTCCCGAGCTGGAGGCCTTCCCTGGCAGGCTGGAGGGTGATACATGAATGAGGGAACACAGGCTGCGTGCCTGGAGGTCAGGTAGTTGCCTTCAGGGAAGGAAAGGGGCAAGCAATGCAGACAAGCTCAGTCCCCTCTCCGAATTCCCCAATCTGAGAAGCCATGCCTCCCCCTGGGATACTGAGTATGGGATAGAGGCGGAGTCCACAAGGATCAAGGGTGTTCCGGTCAAAGTGATCAGTGGAAATCTCCAAGGCATGAGGAACATTCCCTTGGGTTTCATTGTCTACAATAGGCTGTGGCTTGATCTCTGGATGGAGGAAATCAGCGGTTTAATGTTTCATCATGGACCTTGCTCTAGCTCTCATGAGATGGGTGTTCTGACACCCAGCTGTGCCCGCATCACTCCAGGTTACCTCACCTGTACCTGCACAGTTACTCACTGCACCCCTTAATGCCCCAGAACGGTGTCACTGCACCTCTTTATGCTCCAGAATGGTTCTGAGGCTGATAATTCCCTTCTGATTGTGTTCTCTGGGCAGGCCCTGCGGAGTAGGAGAGTGTGGATCTCCAGACATTATACAACATCACTCAAATACCAACTGAAAGTGCATCCTTCTATAACACCAGCAAATAGAAATGCTCCCAATTTGCCCATGGTGAACTCCTGTATATTAATAGATTTCCAGGGAGAAAGTAGAAACCCAAAATGATCCTCCCCAGTTTTTATTCCTCTCAGCCTCGCCAAAAAGTCTTCATTGTGATTCCTGGTGGCAGCTGTAGCCTGGGCTGTCTCTGCCAACCACACTTCCTTCAGGACTTCAGAAGTCCAACTGAGGTAATGCAAGCCTGTAATTGCTTCATCTTCTAGAGAATCCAGAGGGCTAATAGGACATGTACCTCATGACTAGCTCCACTCCTGTCAAATGCTTATATATGAGTATGCATGCACACCCATGCACTATGCACACACATAGACACAAACATGTGCACACACACATATGCATACAAGGCACAATAAGCATACACAAATATTTGTACCCACACATACGTGTACATACCTAACAGATACTTACATAAGCAAATCATCATTGGTATCACGGTTAACTGAGGCAAAATCATGTCCCCCGAACCCAGCAACTCATGCGGTGTGGAACCACACTGTTGGCACCCAGTGCAAAGATGGGGTGATGACTGATGGAAGAAGGGTAATCTAGACTTTTTTGGTTTCAACTGCACCACAATGTCAGTTAGTAAGCACCACTGTATGGACTTAGGTTTAATTGGAAAAACTCATTCAGCAAGCTGGGGAAAGCTCATCTACGCATAGTGCTTCCTCACAAACTTCATTGCAAAAATTAGAAATTTGCATAAGCTGCAGCTACAGTCCCAAAGCTTTACTGATGTGCATTTCTTTCCCACACAGCATAATCAAACCTCTATTTCAACTGTCCCTTTTTCCCCAAGTGACCTTGACCTCCTAGGATTGAGCTGAGGGCAGAACTCTGACAAATGACACAGTGTCTGCAACTCCTGTGCCACTATCACGACCTCTTGTTGTTGGGACTGCAATGACTTCTTCCTCAGGCAGGTGTTCCTACAACTGTGTGTTTACTTCCCTTACAGAATCACTTTTGGTGGATAAAGGACCTGAGCTGGTGTTGTTAAACATGAGCCCTGAGGTTCCTATAGAGGACTATACCTTGTCATGGGCTCTTGCTCACGACATTTGTGGTTTTTATCTTTTGAATTTTCCAGGCATTGAATATCTTGTGATTCTTTAATAACAGTATAAATACTTCTTTCTTTCTTTCTCCTCTTCTCCTCTTGTATTTTATTTTTATTGTTTCCTTGATATTTCTGTTTTTGTTTATTGAGGTGAAATCAGTATACAACATCATATAAACTTCAGGTATACAACATCATAACTTCACATTTGTATACACTACCCGGTGATCATCACCATAAGTCCAGTTAACAACTGTCACTATACAACTGAGCCCTTTCACCTATTTCTCACCCTGAACGCCCCCTCTGGTTATCACCAATCTAATCTCTATATTTCTTTTTTTTTTTTTTTAAAGATTTTACTTATTTATTCATGAGAGAGAGAGAGAGAGAGAGAGAGAGGGAGAGGCAGAAACCCAGGCAGAGGGAGAAACAGGCTCCACACAGGGAGCCTGATGCAGGACTCGATCCCGGGACTCCAGGATCATGCCCTGGGCTGAAGGCAGGCACTAAACCGCTGAGCCACCCAGGCATCCCTAATCTCTATATTTCTTAATTTTGTTTTTTTTTCTTTGTTCATTTGTTTTATTTTTTGGATTCTACACATAGATGAGATCATATGGTATTTGTCTTTCTTTGTCTGACTTATTTCACATAAGATCCTCAAGTTCCAACCATGTTGTCACAAATGGCAAAATTTCATTTTTTTATGGCTGAGTAGCATTCCATCGTGTATCTCTTTCTCTTTCTCCTTTCATTCTCCATCCCACATCTCTCTATCTGTTCATCCAGCAATGGACACTTTGGTTGTTTTCATATCTTGACTATTGTAAATATGATGCAGTGAATATAGGGGTGCATATATCTTTTAAAATTAGTAGTTTTGTATTTTTTGAATAAATAAGCAAAAGTGAAATAGCTGGATTATATGATAGTTCTATTTTTTAATTTTGAGGGATCTCCATGCCATCTTCTATAGTGGCTGCACCAATTTACTTCTCATCAACAGTGCCCAAGGGTTCCCTTTTCTCTGCATCATGGCCAATACATGTTTTTCTTGTCTTTTTGAAACTATCCATTCATAGAGGTGTGAGGTGATATCTTATTGTGGCTTTGAATTGTATTTCCCTGATAATGATGTTGTGCACCTTTTATGTGCCTTTTAGCCCTCTGTGTCTTCCTTATAAAAATGTTTCAAGTCCTCTGCCCATTTTTATTATTTTTTATTTTTTATTGGAGTTCAATTTGCCAACATATAGCATAACACCCAGTGCTCATCCCATCAAGTGCCTCCCTCAGTGCCCATCACCCAGTCACCCCCACCCCCCGCCCACCTCCCTTTCCACCATCCCTTGTTCGTTTCCCAGAGTTAGGAGTCTCTCATGTTCTGTCTCCCTCCCTGATATTTCCCACTCATTTTTTCTCCTTTCCCCTTTATTCCCTTTCACTATTTTTTATATTCCCCAAATGAATGAGACCATATACTGTTTGTCCTTCTCCGATTGACTTATTTCACTCAGCATAATACCCTCCAGTTCCATCCACGTCGAAGCAAATGGTGGGTATTTGTCGTTTCTAATGGCTGAGGAATATTCCATTGTATACATAGACCACATCTTCTTTATCCATTCATCTTTCGATGGACACCGAGGCTCCTTCCACGGTTTGGCTATTGTGGACATTGCTGCTAGAAACATCGGGGTGCAGGTGTCCCGGCGTTTCATTGCATCTGAATCTTTGGGGTAAATCCCCAACAGTGCAATTGCTGGGTCGTAGGGCAGGTCTATTTTTAACTCTTTGAGGAACCTCCACACAGTTTTCCAGAGTGGCTGCACCAGTTCACATTCCCACCAAAAGTGCAAGAGGGTTCCCCTTTCTCCACATCCTCTCCAACATTTGCTGTTTCCTGCCTTGTTAATGTTCCCCATATTCACTGGTGTGAGGTGATATATCATTGTGGTTTTGATTTGTATTTCCCTGATGCTCTGCCCATTTTTTAACTGAATTTTTTTTCTTGTTGAGTTGTATGAGTTCTTTGCATATTTTGAATATTAACCCCTCATCAGACATATGATTTGGAAATGTCTTCTCTTATTCAGTAAGTTGCCATTTTGTTTCATTTATGGTTTTCTTTGCTGTGCAGAAGATTTTTGGTTCGATATAGTCCCATTTGTTTACTTTTGCTTCAGTGTCCTTTGCCTTAGGAGTCATATCCAAAAAAAGGAAATGACTATGACCAATGTTAAGTAGCTCACTGCCTGTGTTTTCTTCTAAGAATCTTATGGTTTCAGATTTTGCATCCAAGTGTTTAATTCATTTTGAGTTTATTTCTGTATACAGTGGAATTTATGTGTATAATAGTGTTCATTCTTTTGCATGTGGCTGCCCAGTTTTCCTAATACCATTTATTGAAAAGACTATCTTTTTCCCATTGTATATCTTTGGCTCCTTTGTTATAAATACATTTAACATATGCATGTGAATTTATTTCTGGGCTCTCTTCTGTTCCATTGATCTAAATGTCTGTTTCTGTTTTTAGGACAATACCAAACTGTTCTGATTACTATAGTTTTGTGGGATAGTTTGAAAATAGGGAGCATGACACCTTCAGCTTTGTTCTTTCTCAAAATAACTTTGGCTCCTTGGCATCTTTTGTGGTACCATACAAGTTTTAGAATTCTTTGTTCTAGTTCTGTGAAAAATTCCATTGGGATTTGGTATGGATTCCATTGAATATGTATATTGCTTCAGGTAATATGGATATTTAATAATGTTAATTATTCCAGTAAATGAGCATGAGATACCTTTCCATTTATTTCTGTCTTCTTTAATTTCTTTTATTAATGTTTTGTAGTTTTTAGTGTACAAGTCTTTCACCTCCTTGGTTAAATTTATTCCTAGGTATTTTTTGGATGCAATTATAAATAGAATTGTTTTCTTAATTTCTCTTTTTGATAGGTTATTAGTATATAGAAATGAAACAGATTTCTTTATATTAATTTTGTATCCTTCAATGTTACTGAATTTACTTTTTAGTTCTAATAGTTTTTTGATGGTGTTTTTAAGGTTTTCTCTATATAGAACTCTGTTATCTGCAAATAGTGACAGTTTTACGTTTTTCTTCCTCGTTTGGATGCCTTTTATTTTCTTTTCTTGCCTAATTGCTATGGTTAGGCTTTCCAATACTATGTTGAATAAAAGTGGTGAGAGTGGGCATACTTGCCTTGTTCATGATTTTAGAGGAAAAACTTTCAGCTTTTCACTGTTGAGTATAATGTTAGCAGAGGACTTGTCATATACGGCCTTGATTTATTGTAATATATTCCCTCTATCTTTCCTTTGTTTAGAATTTTTATCATAAGTGAATGTTAAATCATGTCAAATGCTTTTTTTTTGTTTGTTTTTGTATCTATGGAGGTGATTATATGAAATTTATCCATTTTTTTTTCCTTAAGTAGGCTCCACACCCAGTGTGGAGCCCAATGTGGCGCTTGGACTCATGACCCTGACTGAGTTGGATACTTAACCGACTGAGCCACCCAGGTACCTCTATCCTTTGTTTGTTAATATGGTGTATCACATTGGTTGATATATGGATGATGAACCATCCTTGCATCTCTGGAATAAATCCCATTTATTCATGGTGTATAATCCTTTTAATGTATTGTTGAATTTGGTTTGCGAAAATTTTGTTGAGGGTTTTTGCATCTATGTTCAGTAGGGACATTAGCTTGTAACTTTCTTTTGTTTGTGTGTGTCTTTGCCTGGTTTTGGTACCAGGTTAATGCTAGCCTTGTAAAATGAATTTGGAAGCACTTTCTTCTCTTCAATTTTTGAAAGAATGTGAGGATGTTTGGTATTAAATTTTCTTTGGATGTTTGGTAGGATTGTCTGGTTCCTGAACTTCTGTCTGGAAGTTGATTTTTTTTATTTGATTACTGATTCAATCTCCTTGCTAATAATATTTCTTCAAATAGGTTTTCTGCCCCTTTCTCTCTCTTTTTTCCTACTGGAATTTCTGTAATGCAGAAATTATTATTATTCCTCTTGATGTTGTCCAAAATGTTCCATAAGCTATTTTAACTGTTCAAAATTCTTTTGTCTTTTTGCTGCTTTGTCTGTGTGAGTTCTATTGCCCTTTCTTTCATCTTGCTGATTCATTCCTCTGCTTCATCCAGTCTGCTGTTGAACCCCTCTAGTATATTTTTCAGATAAGTTACTACATTCTTTAGCTCTGTGACTTCTGTTTGCTACTTTCTTAGGTTTTCTGTCTCTTTGTTGAAGTTCTCACTGTGTTCACTATCTTTCCCTTGAGTTCACTAAGCTCCTTTATGACCATTACTTAGAATTCTTTATCAGGTACATTACTTACCTTTGTTTCATTAAGGTTTTTTTTTTTTTTTTTGAGGTTTTATCTTGTTTGGAGCATATTTTCCTATTCTCTTATTTTGCTCGATTCTCTGTATTTGTTTCTATATATTAGGTTAAATAGCTACCTCTTCCAATCTTGAGGGCATGGTTTTGTATAGGAGATGAAGTTTGTTATTTAACATTGCCATAGCTTTTGTTTTTTTATCAGACCTTTGTGATTATCTGAGTAGCCTGATTTGTTCTTCATAGATCCCAGTTGATGAAGATGTGCCAAAACCTGCCAGTGTTCCAAAGGCAGAGATCTCAGACAGTGCCTAATTAAGCCAGATCCTCATGCAGCAGCTTTTAAGGTATGCAAATATATACAGTCTGGTAGACCTAAAATTGTGGCTTCCAGATGAGGAGTTCTGGAGGTGTCCTTTGGGCAACAGTTACAAATATCATTCCTTTAAATGGATGTATAAATCCTTTCTGATAGGTTTCAGCAAGCTGTGATGAGACCAAGGAAGGGTACTATATAATGTTTTTCTATGTTCCTGGGGGACACCCCTGTAGCTTTTGGATATGTGGCAAACCTGAAGCCTGATCCTTAGGATGAAGCTGAGGAACAAGAAGTCTTATTGCATGTGAAGATGAGGGATATGTTTCAGTCTGCTGTTTGTGCAGTTCCCTGGGGGTGGTAACCAGCCAAAGATTGTCTCTCCAATTATATCAGACCCATGGCACACAGAAACACAATCCCTCCTGGCCACCAGTGCCAGGTGCTTAGGGGGCATCTCCTGTATGGATTGCACATGCTTGCTAGCTGTGGTGGGGTGAACTATGGCATGTGAGGGCAAGGTACTCCTACTACAGCTAGCAGCCTATGTGGCAGGAGAGGGTGCAAAAATGGGACTTGCCAACACTAGCAACAATAAGGCAGATGGCGAGCACAAAAATTATGCCCACCAGTACCTCCATCCCAAGGGAGTCCCAACAGGTACCTGCCTCTCCAGCAAATGCTTTGAGATTAATAAATGAGTATCCTCTGCATACATTCTTGGTGACTTACAAATTGTTGCTTTTGTGCTGAAACCTGAGGTGACTGTGCACAAGCCTTTTAGAGTGTATTTTCTGTTTCCTACAACCCTGTGGTTCTCCTGGCAGTAAGCACTGTTGATTTTCAAGGCCAGATTCTGTGAGGGCTTGTCTCTTTGGTGTAGGTCCCAGGGTTGGGATACCTGAAGTGGAGTATAAACCCTTCACTTTTCAGGGGTAAGCTCCATATTATGAGATCTCTCCCAATTGTGGATTTCTGCATCTGGAGTGGGATTTCTTGCTAGACCACATCTCCACCTCTCCTACCTATCTTGATGTGACTCTCTTATCTTTTTTTGTGGTTTCAGGTCCTTTCCAGAGGGAATTGTTCCTTATGTAGCTGTAGATTTATTTTGTTTGTGGGAGGATTGAGTTCAGGATCTCTTTCTTCCTTTCTTTTTTCCTTCCTTCCTTCCTTCCTTCCTTCCTTCCTTCCTTCCTTCCTTTCCTTTTTTAAAGATTTTATTTATTCAAGAGAGAAAGAGAGTGAGAATGAGTGGGGGAAAGGGTAGAGGGAGAAGGAGAAGCAGACTCTCCACCAAACAGGATGCCCAATGCAGGGCTCAATCCCAGGACCCGGAGATCATGACCTGAGCTGAAGACAGACACTTAACCCACTGAGCCACCCAGGTGCCCCAGGATCTTTCTATAGTACCATCTTCAACCCTCCTTCTTTGGTCTTTTATGAAAAATTCTGTTGAATTTTTAGCAGCTTAACTTACTTCAAAAAAGTTGGTCCCTTTCCTTTCCTATTATATGTGAGGCTAGACCATTTTATTAGGAATAGAGTGTTTCACTTCTTTTACTTTTTTAATTATTTCATTACCTACAATTTCCCATATGTTCTTGATTTTACCTCATTGGAAAAAACTGATGTCAAGGAATTATAGATCTACCAGAAACATTAATTATTTAAACATATTGAGTTTACTAACCTGTGCTGATAATCTCCCTAGGTGATTTGCAAGACTTTTCAGCACCAGACTTTTCAGTAAACCAGTGATTCCTAGAGTGTGGTTCCCAGACCAGCATCAGCATCCCCTAAGAACTTGCTAGAAATATAAATTACTGGGCCCTACCCCATACCTACTGAATTAGTACTTCTGCGGAGGTGGGGCCAACATCTGTACTCAAACAAGCCCTCCAGGTGCTGTTATACTCAATGTTTTAGTTCAGGCAATTATAAGAAAAATACCACAGACAGACTGCCTTGCTTAAGCAACAGAAATCTAGGGGATCCCTGGGTGGCGCAGCAGTTTGGCGCCTGCCTTTGGCCCAGGGCGCGATCCTGGAGACCCGGGATCGAATCCCACATCGGGCTCCCGGTGCATGGAGCCTGCTTCTCCCTCTGCCTGTGTCTCTGCCTCTCTCTCTCTCTGTGTGTGACTATCATAAATAAATAAATAAATAAATAAATAAATAAATAAATAAAAAGGCAACAGAAATCTATTTCTCACAGTCAGGAGGCTAGAAAGTCCAAGATCAAGGTGTCAGCTGATTCAGTTCCTAGTTAGAGCTCTCTTACTGGTTTGCAGATGGTTACCTTCTAGCTGTGTCCTCATTTGAAGAAGAGAAGTCACCTTTCAGAGTCTCTAGAGCTGGCTCTGACCCAGCCAGTTCTAGTGGTTTATACAGAATAATCCACTGGTCTCAAGACAGATTGACTGAGAGAGGTATTCATTTGTTTTAGCCCTTCTCTTCCCATCTCTGCCAACCACTTATTTTTTTTTCTGTCTCCATAGTTATACTTTTTCTACAATGTTATATAGTTAGAATCATACAGTATGTAGCCTTTTGAGATTGACTTCCTCCACTTGGTAATATACATGATTCCTTCATGCATTTTCATGGCTTGGTAGCTCATTTCTTTTTAGGACTGAATAGTATTCCATTGCCTGGATATATTAGAGTTTATTTATCCATTCCTCTACTAGTGTTACACTCATTTTACAGTTAAGAAAGCTGGGGCACAGAATATTAACAACTTACTCAATGTTACATATTTAGTGGGAGACAGAGGAAGGGTTTGGACTGGGACAGTCTACTTGTGAAGTCATGCTCATCACCAAAAGAGACATGCTCATTCCCTGTTACCTACTTCTGGAAGCGTCTCTATTCTTTTTTCTCAACAAAGTTACTAAGGCCTTGGAAACTCTAGTCTTTTGAGCCAAGTTAACTCATAAAAATAACTCATATGCAGACTTGTTTGAAATTATATTCTCGAAAACTTGAAAACTCTATATAACTTCTTTAGTGCTAAATAGATTTCCCTAAAAAGTTGACAGAACATCTCACAAAAGGTTGCCACACTCTGATGGCCACTCAGGACTAGGCATGTTCCCAGGCACCTAACTGAAGGCATGCAGTGCTTAAATACCATAAGTATTGGTGGATGATGACTATGTGATAGAATTTTGGCATTTCTCCTTATGAGCTAATAAGAAATTAACAGCCCTGAGTTTCAGTTTTCTAAAAAGGCAGAAAAAAAAAAAGGAAAAAAAGAAAGGAGGGAAGAAAGGAAGGAAAGAAGGAAGGAAGGAGGGGAAGATGGAAGGAAAGAAAGGAGGAAGGAAGGAAGGAAGAAAGAAAGAAAGAAAGAAAGAAAGAAAGAAAGAAAGAAAGAAAGAAAGAAAGACATATATTTTCTCTTAAACTTGTGAGGATGAAATGAACAGGTAAGATGAGCCTTGTAAGAAGGTGCCCAACCCAGATTGCTTTTTTCCCTTCACTCAGAGACTGAATGGCCCTGCTGGATCTTGTGACATTGCTCCCAGGACAGTCATGTGCTGGGATTTCTCTTCTCTTATATCAGGCCTAAAGCTCACAATTGAGCCCCAGGAGCTGCTAGAGCATGAATTATTTCAGAATTCCTTAAGCCACAGATTTTTTCCCCCCAAAGATTTTACTTATTTATTCCTGAGAGACTCAGAGAGAGGGGCAGAGACACTGGCAGAGGGAGAAGCAGGTCCCCTGCAGGAGGTCTGATGTGGGACTCTATCCCAGGACCCCAGGATCATGCCCTAAGCCAAAGGCAGATGCTCAACCACTGAGTCACCAGGCATTTCAAGCCACAGAGGTAGGTTCCATGGTAATAAGTTCCCAAGCCATAGAGATTAAGAGTGTTAGATAGATGCCCAGGATATAACATGATTTCCTTAAATACATTATTTATAACATTCAATTTCTACATTTATAAAAATTAAAATAATATATATTTATATGTATAAAAAGGACTAGAATCTTTCTACTTAAATTTGAGTCCAACTGAAGAAAGCAGTATGAAGGCAAAGGGCAGACTCTTGGTACCTCTTAACCTCACTGAAGGACTCAGTTTGTTCTTGGAGATGAAAGTGTGACCTGGACCTTAGGGCCCCATGTGCCTAATGATCTTGCCTGTTACTTGAAGTGCTTTTAGTCTGGTGGTAGGGTCCTTGAAACTGTTAGCTGCTAGCAGAGCAGGGTTTACATTATTAACAGATGCCAAAGCCACTTTAGGAATGCCATAAGACATGTTGAAGTCTAAACTTTGCAGCCTTAGAAAATCAAGGTGAGTATTTTCTTTTCAGCTGAATAGCCAATAATTTATTTCTCTTCCTGTAAATACTTAGCAGATTCTTAGAGTCCGCTAGCATAGTTCACATTGAATCAGAATTGAAAACAAAGATGAAAATCACTGTTTTGATTTAAAATAAAAGGGCTTTTCCCAGAGAATGGCACCATGTATGAGTGCCCTGCCTCTGTTCCCTGGCTTTACAGAAATGTTATGTAATTGTTCTAAGCTGAGCTGTGTCCCCCTAAATTCATATGTTGAAGACCTAATCCTCTGTTCCTGAGAATGTGACTGTATTTGGAGACAGTGTCTTTAAAGAGGTAATTAAGTTAAAATGAGATCATAAGGATGGACCCTAATCCAACATAACTGGTGGCCTTACAAAAAAGGAAAAATTTGGACACAGAGAAAGGCATCAGACATGTGCACACACATGGAAGACCTGTGAAGACACAGAGAGAAGACAGCCATCTGCAAGCCAAGGAGAGGCTTCCAGAGAAACCCTGCTGACACCTTGATCTCAGACTTTCAGCTTCCGCAACTGTGAGATATAAATTCCTATTGCTTAAATCACCCAGGCTGTGGTATTTTGTTAGGGCAGCCCTCGAAGACTACGCAATAACATTTACATTTGATTTTTCGCTGCTGTTCTGAGTGAACAATAGGTAGTGAATCATTTACCCTGATTAACCTCACAGTCTCCCTTTTTCTAGGAAACTAAGGAGAAAATGTGTTAGATATGTCTCTGAATCCTTTTCTCCTATCAAGTGTTATATTTTTGAGACTAGCAATGGATAAGTCATAGCTCTGGGTCATTTCCAAGGTTTAAAAGAAAATCTACTACGATTCATCTGTAGTTCTTCAAAAAAATAAACATTACATATACATTCCACTAAATTAGAGAGTGAAACAATTTAATAATTGGAAGGACCACTTCCAACTTATTGAAGAAAAACTCTACAGAGAAAGTATTTTAAAAATCTTAGTGAAATATATTCCAGGATAAAACCAACCAGTGTTCATAAATTGGAATGTAAATTCACTTTGCTTCAATTTCTGCAATTGCTTCTGACAAGATAACTTTACAAGAGTTTTTAATATACACTTAAATGACTATTTCAGCTTCCAGACTAGATTACAATCAGAACTGGCCATACTTCAAAACTCATTCTTTCTGTTGGAATGTTGAGAAGTGCCTGCGTCATAAAACAACAATGCTATCTTTCTGCTGGCTGAGGTTGGCTGTAACCAGGATACCCTGTGATTCAAAAAGCCTAAAAATGGCCCAAACAAGTAGTGACTATTTTCCATACTCATGTTATAATTGTTATATGCATTTATAAAAATAACCAGATGGTACAGTCATTAGTTATCTGAATATCTAGTGAATGATAAAAGAAGTCTAATTTTTTTAGAGATAATTAAGAGTGATACCCTAAAAGCTTCCTTTAATGTACATCCACCTGCATATGTCAGAAATTTTTAATAGTTTTATACAGACTGATTTTAAAGGAATTTTTATTGTAACTTTTGATTGCCTGCTTTTGAAAAAGTAAAAATAAAAACCCATTGTAGCTAATAGCAATTATGACAAAAAGATTTTAGTTGGCCTGAGGTGCAAAAGAAAAAGGAAAAATATGTGTCCATGTTTCAGCCAAAGAATGTGACCTGAACTTTTGATTCTAATTCTTAGTCAGCATATTTTCAGACTTCTTGTTAAGTAATGAAAATAAAGGTCAATGAACAAATAAATGTTAAAGCATATAAGAACAAAATGTGTCTATATTGGCTGATATCTTAAGCTGGATTCAAGATACATGGGTGTTTCTTAAATTATCCTCAAGACTTCATGTTATGTCTGAAATATCTAATAACAAAAAAATGCCTTTCCAGCATTTTAAAAATTTCCTTCTTTTGTGGATGATGACTCTTAGGTCTATCAATCTGTGTGGTGAGTCCCTATGGCTGGAGAAGTTAAAGGGAAGCCTGGTTGGCCCATCCTCAGAGCAGGCAATTGGAAGAAGCAGCCTGGCCATGTGCCCATGACTTTTTTTCTCTTTGTGCACCATATTTAAATGTAGTAAGCCATTTTCTTGCCTTAAAAGGCACAGAATAGGAATCAAAATGATTTTTTGATGATGAGAATCCCATAATACTTCAGGGAGCTCCTGTGGGATTTTAGAAGTTTAAAAGAGGGAGTCTTTTGATACTGAAGTAGAAAAAAGCAGAGAAGAGCCACTGTCAGGAAGTACCTATCACTATTTGTTGGCAAAGACAGCTTATTGTTTTTAGAATGTAAGAAACAAAACAGGGTTAAGATGGGAAATGAAGTAGCTGCTTAATAGATATAGTATATGAGAAACATCTGGGTAGAGAAGCCCTAAATTTAAAGCCCTATCATATACACACAAAAATATTTAAATTTTGTTATTCCATAATTATAAAAAAATATATACCAGACAATGTGAATAATACCAGAACTTCAACCTATTTAGGTTGAATCTAGTGGTTTCCAATTGAGTTGTCCATTCTTTTTGCCTTCAGCCAACTTATTTATTATTCATTTGATATAGTGATATTATATTGATATCATATTGATGGTAAACCAACCTTGCATTACTGGGATGAATCCCACTTGATCATGGTGTATAATGTTTTTTATGGTTCTAAATTCAGCTGGCTAGTATTTTGTTGAGGATTTTTGCATCCATATTCATAAGATATATTTGTTTGTAGTTTTTTTTAATGATGTTTATAGTTTTCTTAGACATCTTATGATGTCTGCCTGGTTTTGGTATCAGAGTAGTCACTAGCCTCATAGAATGATTTGGGAAATGTTCCCTCCCCCAGGATGAAGGATTATGAAGAATTAGTATTAATTTTTAAACATTTGGTAGAATTTACTAATGACACTATCTGGGCTTACGTATTTCTTTCAACATAGCTTTTTTTTTGTTACTAATTTAATCTCTTTACTTGATATAGGTCTATTCAGGTTTTCTATTTCTTCTTGAGTAAGTTTCAGTAGTTTTTGTCTTTCTAGGAAAGACATATGTTTTATTTAATTATCTAATTTATTGACAAAATTGTTCATATTATTCCTTATAATCCTCTTTATTTTTGTAAGGCTGGAAGTAATGCCCCTATTTCATTTCTGACTCAGTATTTTTGTGTTTTTTTGTTTGTTTTTTTGTTTAAAGATTATTTATTTATTTATTCATGAGAGACAGTGAGAGAGAGAGAAAGAGGCAGAGACACAGACAGAGGGAGAAGCAGGTTCCATGCATGGAGCCCAATGTGGAACTTGATCCCAGGACTCCAGGATTATTCCCTGGGTGGAAGGTAGGCCCGAAACATCTTCCTGGGTGCCTGAAAGAGCAGGCCTATTGGGAAGAAGGAAATGATTCAGAGATCTAAACAGATTTATGAGCAGCTTTCAGAAGTGCAGAGAAAGAGAAGAGGAGAAGAGGAGATTGGAATATAAGTTATACTGGCTGCGAGCTCAGGTATTCAAGAAGAAAGTGACCAATCAACTCTTGGGGAGAAAAGTTCCCTGGAACTGATATAAGATTATTTTCCTCAGAATCTTAGAATTATATTTTATCAACCTGAAGAAGCACAATCCTTACTTCTATGAGTCTGGTTTAATAAAACTTAACTCGTTGTCCATGTGTAATTTAGAAGTAGTAACCTGAAGAGTCTGAGACCAATTGGTGATTAAGATTATTAATGGTTTGGTAGCAGTACTTTGTCCACAGTGGCCTTGCCCACGGGAATGTTTGTCACAATTACATCACTTCTGAACTCTAGCCACAAATGAGTCCCTTTTTGTATGTGCTTTTTGTTTTTTTTTTGACTGGGCTGAGCCACCCAGGCATCCCGGTATTTTTGTGTTTTTGAATCTGCAGTGTATCTCCTATAGACAGCATGTAGTTAAATTTAAAAAAAAATCTAGTGAAACAATCTCTGTCTTTTGATTAGATTAATCCGTTCACATTTTAATGTTACTATTGATGTAGTTGGATTTATGTGTGCCACTTTATTTTATTTTTAAGTGTCTCATGTCTTTTCTGTTCCTTTTACTACCTAGCTATGTTCTTTTGCATTAAGTGAATATTTTCTAATAAACATTTTGATTTAAAAAAAAGTTTTACTATTTTTTGAATTATTTCCTTAGTGGTTGCTCTAGGCCTTCTGATATACATCTTAATTTATAAATCAGTTTCATATTATACTAACTTATTTCTAATGAGATATAGAAATGCTGCTCCTATATAGCTTTATTACTTTTTTTCTGTTTTTTTGTGGCACTATTGTTATGCATATTGCATCCATAAATGTTACAAACTCCACAACATATGGTTACAAATAATCACTTGCACAATTTTATATCTTTTAAAGAACTGAGACAGGAAAGGGGAGTAAGTATATATTTATAGCTTTTGTAATATTAACCTTATTTTTTCCCATTGCTGATTCTCTTCATTTGTTCCCAGAGTTTTGAGTTATCATCTGTGGTCATCTCTCTCTCTCTTTTTTTTTTCGTATATTTTTTTTATTAGAGTTCGATTTGCCAACATATAGTATAACACCCAGTGCTCATCCTGTCAAGTGCTCCCCTCAGTGCCTGTCACCCAGTCACCCCAATCCCCACCCACTTCCCTTTCCACCACCTCTTGTTCATTTCCCAGAGTTAGGTGTCTCTCATGTTCTGTCACCCTCACTGACATTTCCCACTCATTTTCTCTCCTTTTCCCTTTATTCCCTTTCATTATTTTTTATATTCCCCAAATGAATGAGACCATAAAATGTTTGTCCTTCTCTGATTGACTTATTTCACTCAGCATAATATCCTCCAGTTCCATCCACGTCGAAGCAAATGGGGGGTATTTCTTATTTCTAATGGCTGAGTAATATTCCATTGTATACATATATGTGGTCATCTCTCTAGCCTAATGCAGTTTTGCTTCCATCCTTCTCTTTTGTGTCATTTTGGGAAAATATTTGGATTGGTTGTAGGTCCAACAATACAATACAATCATATATATATATATATGATTGTATATATGTATATACATATATATATGTATATATATATACACATACACACACACATACACATATATATATAGTTTTATATAATTGATTTTTTAGAACAGTTAAGAGAAGAAAGGAGAAGAAATATGAATTTACACTGTCTTAAGATCGATAGTAACCTTTACCAGAGCCCTTGTTTTTCATGTGAATTCAAATTACTGTTACTTGCTCTCAGTCTGAAGAACTTTCTTAAGTATTCTTATAAGATAGGTCTGCTATCAACAAATTATTTCTATATTTATTTATATAGGAATATCTATATTTTGCTTCCAATTCTAAAAGATAACTTTGCTGGATATAGAATTCTTTGCTGACTTTCTTTCTCTTTGAGCACTTTGAAACTGTTTCCCATTTTTTTCCTGACCTCTATTGTTTCTGATGAGAAGTCTGCTATAATCTTATCAGGGTTCCCTTCTGAGTAAAACTTTGTTTACCTCTTGCCAATTGGCAGAGTCACTTCTGGTCTTCTTAGCTTGTTTCTCCAGGGAAAAATCTCAACCTTATGAGACATGGTGGGCTGAGAGACATCTGGGTCCCAGTATTTTCAGTCTGCACCCAAAGTAGAGCCTCCATTCCACAAATGAGGACTGTGTTAAAGAAGAGTCCCCATATCTTTGCTGTACCCTTCTGTAACTTAGCTTCTGCCCCAGGTTGCTGAGACCAGGAAGACAAATGCTGACATCCTACCCTTCCAAGGAGGTAACTTAGTCCTCCTAGTGGGTTTCTAGGGAAAGAGAGAACCCTGTATTCTTGGTTACCTGCATCTGGAATGGAATTCTGTTTCAATGGAAAGAGAGAAAGGAAGAAGAAATGGGCCATGGTTTATATGCGATAGACTCCTGCTGTTCTTATCAAGTTTTAGTAGGTTTTTTGAATAAATGTTCCTTCACTTACTGTTTCACCTTAGGACTATTTCCAGAGATTTAAATGGTTGTCTTTTTATAATTTTCACCAGTTCCACTGTGGAGTGGGTCTGTGGAGTTTTTCACATTTCCATGCCCAAAATGCATCTCTTATTCACATCCCCTTAAGTCTCATGTTTTACTGAGTCTCTTATGAAGGATTATAGATTATTTTAGACCACTGTCATGGACTTAATTGTGTTTCCCAACCCCAAATTCATATGTTGAACTTTTAATTCCCAGTACTCCACAATGTGACTCTATTTGGAAACAAGATCTTTTGAGAGATAATTAAATTAAAATAATGTCATATAGTTAGGGCTCTAATGCAATATGACCTTTGTCTTTATAAAGAAAAAAGGAAACACCAAGAACGCACATACACAAAGGAAAGACCATGTGAGGAATGGCAAGAAGGAGCCGTCTACAAGCCAAGGAGAGAGGCTTCAGCAGAGACCAAACCTGCTGACACCTTGATCTTGGACTTTCAGCCTCCAGAACTGTCAGGAAATACATTTCTGATGTGTAAGCTACCCAGTCTGTGGAATTTTGTTATAGCAAACTAATATAATGACTGTGATAATTTGGCCTTTTTACATTAATATTTTCTTCCATTATTGGTGGGCCAACATCTTTCCATTTCCTCTTATTACCAACAAAGCCAAATCAAACAAAATAAGACAAATTGTGGCAGTTTTTCCCCAACCTGCAGTGGAAATGGTGAGTTGCTGAAGTGGTGAGAAGCATTTCTACTTTCAGATGGTCTTCTGCATCTTTTGGGGCTAACTCTCCAAAGAACCAAATCCACTGGACCTCTTTTCTGCAAATGTGGTGGTATTATTAAGATTTTTGAGGTTTGTTAACTCTCATCATTAATAGTACACACACTATTTCAAAGGACTGGAAAGCAAGAGTATGAGATACTCAAAAATCCTAAGTATATTTTGATTTTCTTTCTTTCAGACTCTCTTTTCAGGATAATAAATAGTGTGAAGCTGTACCCCTTCTTTTGTAGGAGGATCTTGCAAAGTTTTAACCACTTTTAGGTTTTGATGTTATTTACATTGTCCAGTTTCAGAAAACAAGGTGTTGCTTCCTGCTTCTTTCTGCCATTATTTCATTCTGCCTTCTTGTTTTAGAGGAACCTCTCAAATAAGAGAAAGATAGTGTAAATTTGGGGTTCTGTCAGCCAACTTCTTGAGACCTACCCCAAGAGACTCTGATTTTACTTGAGGCAAACCCAGAGTGTCCTAAAATTAATCTCCTGTATTTCTGGCAGTGCCCTTGTATAAGTGTCATAAGATCCCTGTCTCCTACTGTATAACCTAACATCAAGAAGTGTGTGACCTTATGAAAACACACTTCTTCTGATTGGCACCAGTAGCATAATCTATCCCTCCATGATTCAAATTTTATAATTGGAATTAATAGTCCAAGAGTGGCATTGGTGCTAAATAGCACAATTGTGCCATCTGTTTCAACACCATAGTTTTGGGGATTTCTACATAGTATATTGAAGGATTATTTTAAGAGGTGCAGTTTATGATGGAGCCTTCTAATAGTGCCTCTTTACTAAACCAATTTGATATTTATAAATGCCTAGGGGGGGAAAAGCTACTGAAATTGTATCACCACCTTCAGAAAGATTTTTAAAGGGCTTGTTTAATATTAATGTAGTGTACAATTACTTTTGAGCTCTTGCCAAGAGTGCCAGGATAATATAGGATATGAATGTCCCAGTGTGCCTGAAAATTATTTTAATTTACAAAACCCTACTCAAGCTGCTGTTTGTAGATTTAAACTTGAGGGCAGATTCTGCATAAGGAGAAGAACATTTGTAAAACTATGCAAATATGCATCAGAATGAAGCCCCAGGCTTATAGCACATTAAAACACCTGAGATCTCATGGTCCAGAGGGAGACATTATATAATATGCAAAAGGACAAGATGCTTCTGGGGGTTGCAGATTTTGCAGAAGAGTTCAACAGTGGCTACAAGAAGGGGGGCCCAAATAACTCTTCCTCATGGGGTCCTCACACGTTTGCCCTTTCTCTTGGTTCCTGTGTTACTCAATTTCTCTCTCCTGGTCTCTCTAACATTTAATTCAGCTACAAAAAAATTAGCTTTCTTTATTCTCCATATCTTTCCATATTATACCCTGAAGATTTTATCTTTTCCCTAAAAAATTTTTCCTAAACTAAAAGCCATCTATTCTGAGATGAATTATGTATCTTCTGTAGTGTTAAAACACTAAATATTTTTAGCATAGCACTATAGCATATCATCATATTCTCATGCTTAATGGAATGTTTTTGTTAAAATTATACAAAAATACAAATTACAAATTATTGCTAGACTAAAAGAGGATAGTATAACATTTAAGATATTAATAAACGAAGCTTGAATTGAAAACTCTGAACTGGAGCTAGGGTATCTTTGTTAATGATCTTTTGGTTATGCAGATAGTATTTTGCACAAGGCAACAGAAGTTCAGTTTTCCCTGAAGTCCTGCCATCTATTGACTAATTCATGCAATAAGAGTTTATTCTAACATTAATTTAAAAACAACCACCAGTGTCTTTATTTATGGAATGGAAAATAGGTACGTCCCCTTGTGTAATTAGGTAAAATTTTTAAAACTGTCCCTATGATGAGTAGATGAATATAAATTTTAGTGATAGTAATTAGTGTAATATTTTTATTAGAAATATTTTAAAACATGCAATATCAAGTGATTATATGTATTCTTATTCTCTTTCCACAGAAAAAGGAAATAGATTTTAGAGAAGTTAAGTGATATCCAAAATCACTCATAGAGAACCAAGAAAGTCAGGATTTCAATCCATGTTTGATTCTAAAGTTTATGCTTATGCCAAGTGAAAAAGCAGCCACTTAAAAGCCCTATGATTTCAATGATAGTCAAAATAGTCACTTTAAAATATATATAAACATAAAATGTATCCTTTGGAAGGCTGTGGCTTCTTATTCTGTAGCCAGGATAACTGCCATCTTGTAGTACCTGACAGACACCTTTTGAACATGGCCCACGCAGTCACCATGTTCACTGTCCTACAATGTCACATGGGGAAGAAGAAGCTCCTTCATGCAAAAATTAACAGTCTCCATTGTGGGAAGAACTGAAGAGTAAGCTTAGTTTTCAAAGATATTTTACTATTATCATTTTACTTAATTCTCATCATGAGGCAGCAAGGCAATATTATTCCTATTTCCTGTGTGAGAAAAATGTAACTTAAAGGTAAAAGAGTGAGTCACACAGCTAATGTGATAGAACTGGACTCTTAGTTCCATACTATCTACCAATCAAATGGATGAGTAACACTTGACTTTAATTCTGAATGAGAAGAAGGAACTAGTTGGTAAAATGAGAGTGGAATGTTGTGAGAGCATTTGTTACAGAGTATCTGCTGCTGTGAAACAAATGACCCCCAAACATTGCAGCTCAAAATCACAATCATTTTATGTATTCATGATTCTGTGTTTGGGGATTCAGGCAAGGCTCAGCAGATGGTTCATCCAATTCCATGTGATATCTTCAGGGATTGGAATGTCTAAGATGTTCTTTCCACTCATTTCTAGTTTCTCAGATGAGATGGTACCAATGGCTGGTTGAGACCATCCAACTTGGATGATGTGTCTAGGGCCATAGGATCTCTTTATTGGCTGTGTTTCTCAGTTTCCTTCTGTGTAGCTTCTGGGGCTTTGGCACTCTCTGTCTTGCTCTTACTTGTTCTCCTGTTCCCTGTGATGCATCCACATGGTGTCACAGAGTTTCCTCATATGGTTTCTCCAGCAGGCTTGCCAGACTTCTTACATAGAAGCTCAGAGATTGCCAAAGTGCAAAACTAAAGGCTTCCAGAATTTGAGAGTAGTCACAAAATGAGCACAATATCTCTCCATCATACTCTTTTGACTAAATCAAGTCATAGGCCCCACCTGGACTCAAAGGGAAGTATGAATACTGGGAAATGTGGTTAAATGGAGATACCAATTCAGCAGACTACCACAGTCCACCTTCTGACCCCCAATGGAAAATTACCTGCCTGGGAAAGTACATCTTGAGGGGGTTTTAACTTGATCTCCCAACACATTTGATCATCAGTATCAGTATTATTATATCACTTATTTATACATAAGGCACTTGAATGTTCTCAACAATACCAGTGTTATACCATACTGCAGTATGGTCATGGTACAATTCAATTTTATTAGAGAAGATATCAGTAAGAATTACAGAGGTATTTGCTATGCCTTTTCAACAGAATAATCCCTTACCCATATACTAGAAATTATAATGGACAGGAATGATTACATTCGGCTATGATTTGGTCAGTTTTTGATCCCAAGTCAGTAGGGGAAAAGCCAGTTCTTCTCTCTTATTTCAAAAGTTTGTACTGAGACTGACTTCCATTGTACATTGTTATAAAGTGGGGTCCACATGCCTTCTACAGGAAGGACCCAGGTGGTGTTCAGAATATTTCCTAATTCTGCTTACTACAAGATATGTCTTATTTTGATCTGTTCTTGGGGTGAAGGCAGTCATAGAACATCAAAGTAAATTATAAGTGCTCTTAGGGAATTTTGATATTTTAAAGGTCCATCTATTTAAAACAGTTAAGAGATTCTGTTGGGCCAGGGCTAAGCCTTTCCCAATGCTGGGTTCTGGCTTTATTCAGCACTATCTGTTGAGTTTGCCTGACCACTTCACTAAAAGCCCCCTATCTTTCCAGGCTGACTGTCATCCATTACTCTTTTCCTGAGAGAGAAAACCCTTGAATTTGCTTATTCGAGTTAGTGAATCTTTTTCTTCTGAGTGCTGCTCCTCATTTAAAGCAAATTCAATTTGTCCTGGGATACCTAGACCATCACCAATGTTCCCCTAAGGCTCTTTTCCATCCTGTGGGCCAGTTTTGCTTACTCCACCATTCATTTTGTTGCCACTATGTTCTAATGGCTTAAGTGCATTAGATGCTTGTTGTATGCCCAAAAATGTTAGGTCCTCCATACTAGGATCAGGTGGATGGTAGTCACACCTAGATGTAATTTAGTCTGAGTATGCCATAAGGCCACCACAGCCTTCCTTGTCTCAGAGTGAGACCATTTCTTAGGGAATTTCAGAGCCATCATGTGATGTCTCTTGCTTAGTTCCCATCAGCCTTTCTATTCTGTTTCATAGATTTCCATACACAAAAACAAAGCTTGTATGTATTAGTGTACAGAATATTTTAGCATGTCAGGCTTGCAGTCTCTATGTTTTATTCACTACATCCATGAACTTTTCTAAGCATCTGGTCATCAAGGTTTATAGTTACATAGATTAGTCTGCCAAGACTTGTACACTATGCAGCTCAATGGCTATATGTGGAGTAGTTCCCAGAAATTCCTTGCCAGATGATACGCTTTGTAATAGATGTGACCTGAAAAATAAGAGTCAAAAGATAATGATATATTACTAGAGTCCCATTCATCTTTATTAAAAATTGGTCTAGTTCATCATATTGTATGGCCAAAACATCTTCCAGAGCCATCCCTCTCATGCTTGCAGGCTTCTATTTAATCTTGTCAGGTTCAAAAGCAGGTGTGGTCTTGGCGGTATATAGCTTTACCCTTTCAGACATCTATTATAATTGAACTAAGAGAATATCATCCCTTCCTCTGAGACCTTCTTGAGGCTGCAAAGTAATATTGGATTTCCATCGTTTCATAGCTCATTTATGCATTAATTTACCCTTGGCTAAAGTTTCTCCTTTTTTCCACTTGTCATTGATTTTTACACAAACTTTTCCAATTTTGGAAGGAACCTAGGTTCTACCACCGTGTTGGTTCTGATTGCCAGCAGCAATGCTTGTCTAGCAAGTGCCTCCCACTTAGTCTATTTCCACTGACATAGGGTAAGTTTCCACTGATATGAGGTACAGAACTAATGGACTATCTTTATCATTAGGTAATATAGCTATATTCACTGTCAACCCTAATTTTGACAGTAAGAGTGAAGGCACACACACACTTCACCACATAAAGTCCTGGCATAAATTCTGGAATTTATGGGAATTCTGGCATAAATGTTTTTCCTGGGAATTCTGGCATAAATGTTTAAAGCTAATATTCTTGCTTAAGGATCATTCCTGCTTCTAGCACCACTGTTACAGCTCTGGTCCTGGAGCTGTTGAGGTGATATGGGGGAAAATTGAGTAGCTGTGCAAGCCTAGCATACCCTCTTCCCTAGATATACCCAGAAAAGCATCAACCCAAACATGCTCTTCCATTCTGCCGTATTCAAAACCAAAGAGACTATCCCTAAATTAGCCCATTTTAGTAAAAGTTCTTCAGAAAGTGAAAATATTAGTACTTTCTTGTTTTGCCTCCCCTAACCACCAAGACTACCTTCTTAGTGATCAGAGGTTGAGGATCTGCTCCACAACAACCTTTTACTTTCATTTAAGCTATTACAGATAAAGACCAACTAAGATTACATATTGAGTTTGCTTCTCATTATTTTGCATTTCCTTCCATATCCAGTGAGTCAATTCCTTAGGAGTTGGGTCTATCTCCCTAAATTCCACTGATAAATTTTACTTCCAATAACTGGTTATGGTACAGCAGTTGTCATTCCACAGGTGACTTGGTAGCCATTCAGGCACCAGTTTTGTCATCCCCCATCCTATCACCTTGCCTTTCCCCAAACAATGCTTTCACCATATTTCAAGTGAGTTAGGGTTATTCTAGAAAATGCCACCTCTGAGTGCCCACTGTATCAAAGGTCCCCAAGACCAAACCTTACTCAATGATTTACTGGAAAGACTCAGAAAACTCAGAGGCCATTATAGTCATGGTTATGGATTACAACAGTAAACCGATATATATTAAAACCAGTAAAGGGGCAATACCCAGGAGAAATCAGATGCAAGCTCCCAGTGTCCTCTCCCAGGAGTCAATGGACAGACTTATTTCTTCCAGCAGTGATGTGTAACAATATATAGGAAGTGTTGACTACCAGGGAAGCTCACCTGGGCCTTAACAGCCACTGTTTTTACTAGATCAGTCATGTAGGCGTATGGGGCCTGCATGACACACTTCAGCTACTCAGACTCTAGCATCCAGAATACAAAACCACTTCTAGGTAGAATATTCCAGGTCTTAGAGTTCATATCCCAGGAGCCAGCCAATGCCCAGTTGTGAAGACAGATATTTCCTGGGAATATGAACTGTTTGAGAAACTCAGGCCTTCTAAGCCCTTTTCTACATAGCTTGTTTTCTTCCATAGGAAGCTGGAGACCTAGAAGCCTCTTTTCATTTTGAACTGTCTCTGGTCTTTTTAGTCTAATATATTGTAAGTCCTTTGAAAAATTATCAAATTTCCAGTGTATCAAATTATAAATCTACCCTATTGAATAAAAGCCACATCCATAAATCCCTTCAAGAAATCTCTCTCTCTACTTTGAGGTGAAAGTGAGGGTAGTACGGGATAAATTAAACTTCTTAGAAGCTTTACTGCCTACCTGGGTAGTCCATTAGGTACAGTCTTACAGTACTTAAAAATGAAGCTTTTTTTGTGAACCTGAGAGTCTGTGAGGTTTCACTATAAAAATTCCTGCAGTCTTAGCAAAGTATCTTACAGAGTTTTATTCTGGGGATCACTCTCTTACTGGCAGCACTTTGGATTTTATCTTTGCTCTGGGGAAATTGATAATGTTGAGAATCTTTCACTACAAAAGACTGGGGATGAAAAATAGCTTTATTTTGGAACTCAGAAGGTCCTGGTCATTATGCATTTCCTCTAAATTTCACTTGAAAATGAAACAGTTCTTTCTTTAGCTCATTTTATTTTTTCCTGTGGGAAAAATATTTATTATAAGCAGCTAATAGAAGCCAGTTGCATTTTGTCATGGAAATCTCCTTAGCCACATCTTTAATTTTATTAGGAATCCTTTTTGTTGTCCATTTACTGAAAGCAAGAGTTTCTTGCTATCCTGGCACAAATCAGCTGCTTATTTCCTCACTGACCTTCTAGTCTTCACTGTCTTGTGAGGCATCTGGAAGTTTGTCTCACTGCCTGGCCTTGAAGCCAATATGGAATGGCTGAGTTTTTCCATCTTGATCTATCAGTTTCTGATGAGGATGTGTTAAAGTCACCCACCATGATGATAGTTTCGGCAGTTTTCCAAAAGATTCCATTGGGTTTTCAGAATATCTATATTTATCTCAGGGACATTTGGGGCATATAAGTTCATGATTTCATTATATCTGCTAGCATAATTGCCCCTTTTTATTACTGTATACAATCTCACATCATCTGTCTTAATGCTTTATCCTCAAAGTCCCTCTTGTCTGGTATTAAGATCTTTATACTATCTTTTGGTTTGCCTGATATCCTCTTCCAATTCTTTATTTTTAATTCTGTTTTTATGCCTTATACCCATATTACATAACACCAAATTGCTAGATTAAAAAAATGTTTCCAGTAGTAATAATTTCTGATGAATTTGGGCATATTTTTAAGATTTTGTTTTATATTGTTTGTCATCTCTAAGGACATGCCATTTGGTATGAGACTTTAAGGATGAAAAGCATTCAGGCTTGGGACAGACACTTTGCAGGTAAAAAACAAACAAAAACAAGTTCAAAGACATGGAAGCAGGGAAAAGAGAAACTTGACATATCCAAGGACAAGAGAGATCACTGTGGCTGAAGTCTGGTATAAAAATTCTCTGGGGTGGAGGACAGGAGCCAGGTGGGGAATGGTCTTGTAGCCATGCTGAATATTGGGAGAATCTGTGTCCCAAGAAGGGAGGTTTCCATTAGGGAATACTCCCAGCTTCTTTCCATCCACAGGGGGCCAGTACATCTGCTGAATGGTGAGACTGGGAAAGGCAGCTGAACACGCCCCTTCCAAGCTCCTCTTTGTGGGGAAATAAACTTGCCTGCAGAAGGCATGTGTCATGTCTGTGCTCTGTCATGTGATGAGCTCTGCCTGCTGTTGTTATTGAGCCCATGATCATCTGGAAGTGCCACTGTCTAATCTAGGGCTGTGCTGTCAGCAGCCCTAGTTGGCTGATACTCCACTGCATTCTCTAAACAGTTTTATCAGAAGTAAAGATTGTGCTTTGCCTTCTATATGCCTGTCTTCTGGATCTATTAGGGTGTAAAGATATTATTTAATCAGCTCATTAATAACTTAGTATTTCTTTAACTGCAATGTGAAAATTTTGAGGGGTTTCAAGTCAGAGGGAAGCTGATTTATGTTCTATAAAGATCATTTTGTTTACTGAAATCAGAATGGAATGTAGAGGTCAAAAATAGAAGCTTGTTAGTAATCCAGTGAAGAAGAAAAGTGGGTTAAACTTGAGATTTGTTTAGATTGGGTGTGGGGAATGAATGATAAGACAAAGTTTATTGTAGTTCTTGGTTTTTAAGCTTAGTAATTGAGTGGAAGGTGCTGCTAGGTATGGAGGTTGGAAAGTTCTGGGAGGATAATATCTTTAGGGGCTTGGGATTTGTTGAGTTTGGAATACCCATTGGATGGTCAAGTACAGATTTCAGGTATGCAATTGAATTAGATGTGGAAACTTAGGGTTACATCAGGACTAAAGGCATAAAATTGGGAGTCATCAGTAAAAGGTGGTATTAAATGGCTTTGGATTCTGCATAGAATGTAACAAGTATTTGATACTTGTGATGGGTGTGATGGTGTAACAGTACAAGGTAGGGGAGAAAGCCAGTGGGAGTGCAGTTATCACAAGTACCAACTGCAGAAAAAGTTGCCTTATGAACTTACACATCTCACAATGGAGATAATCGGAAAGGTATTATGGCAAAGCTTGAAAAGCAATGTCAGGAATGTTATGTTTAATCATGAGGATGAAACGTAATCTCTGGGTTTAAAATTGCTTATTTCACTCTTTTTAAATTTATTGTTAGGGCATAATTTTATGAATGTTATTCATTTCATAAAATAAAATTTCAGAAAACAGAAAAATGTATACATCTATGCTTAAATCCAGAAAAAAATTATTTTGATACTGTTTAGCTAAAAATAATAGTTTAAAATGTGTTGAGGGAAAAATCTAAAATCTAAGAAAGCCAAAGTGTCAAATTCTACGGAAAATGTGTAATTTTTTTATATTAGGAAAAAACTTGGATTCATTTGTGAAAATCAGTACGGAAAAATTTCCTAAAGTCTTTGCTATTACAAAATTGAATTTTTTTTTAACTGTAAAAAATTAGCAACTTGATAATAATGTAAAAGGATGAACATTTTTTTTTTTTAATGATCCAAAGTGGACTAAAACCATCACAACCACTGCCAGGAAAATATCTACAAACAGATTGTCCTCCTATTATTAGATTGGCGTTAATAATTATCCAGGCTCCAAATGGTAGTTTGGAGAATTGCTGAAAGAATACTTTCAGACCAATTCTTCCATTTGAGACAATTTTGGGACTAAGAAATATGTGGAATTGAATTAAAATACTGGTAAAGCAACTTATTTTCTCTTCTCTGTTGCAAATAGAGAAGCATTCTGGTTGAATCTTGTAGTTCTAGGAAAGGGGAGAAAGGGAAGTAATTTTTGTTCAGGCCAAGGGTGGAGGGGCCCCTAATCAGTAGGTAAAGATTGAAAGGAGTTAAGAGACTAAGCCTGCCCTCAAGGAGCTCATGTAGCTACTTTACCTAGAAGCAGTTACCCAGACAGATACAATTTCTTTTCCTGGATGACATCATTGAGGCTGAGCAAGAGGGACAGGAAGTTGCCCACAGTTACCCCTGAAGATGGTGGCAGGGCTCCTGCCCATCCCAGCTAGAAGGAGCATACGATCAGAACCAGCAGAAACTGAATGTATAAGATATGTTTTATGGGTGGAAGAGCAGCAACAAGTATTTGTTATTCATTGATTCGTTCATTTAGCAAATACAGTGTACTGCCAAAGTAGCCATACTAGGCATATGGTGGGAACGGAACTCTAATTGTGGGAAGAACAGATGTGTCCTTCTCTTAAGAGTTTACATTTTAATGGGAGATAATAATTATGAAGGTAAAATGAAGCGTGGAAAATACCATGACAAGAAATGCTATGGATGTCTACACTTCACTCTCACAATTTACTACAGTAACACACAGTTGCAGCAAAATTACTGGGCCCTCTCAGTCTCTTTTGATTAACATGAATATTGATTACAAGAACTTATAGCCAACCTTGACCCAATCAATGGGCCAGTAAATGTGTAACTGATGAGTTATTTTGGGGATATATATGATTCTTCTTGCTCTGGTTCACTCTCCATAATCCCCTAATTTTGTCAGGGAACAGGGAGAATTGCTGAAACTAAACTCGGTAACTGATTTTATTTGCATGTTTGCTTAAAAAGAAAAGATATGAGGAATGCCTGGGTGGCTTAGCGATTGAACATCTGCCTTTAGCTCAGGGCATGATCCCCAGAGTCCTGGGATCAAGTCCCACATCAGGCTTCCCACAGGGAGTCTGCATCTCCCTCTGCCTGTGTCTCTGCCTGTCTCTCTCTGTGTCCCTCATGAATAAATAAAATCTTAAAAAAAAAGAGAGAGAAGATATGAAAATAAGTTTTAAACTATCTGCAAATTTCAATTATGCATGACTTTGTTGGCTTCTCTTTTTGTTTCTGAAGATGTTTATCTGCCTTTCCAATAATCTGTCTCAGTATTATTATGGAGTAAGTATGTTAACAGTCCTGATATTTTTTTTGAAAATGGAATAAGCTCAAAAGTTTTAAAGAATAATCTGGAAAGATATAAAAGAAATATAAATATATTTCAACAGTAATTTCGTTAATCAGAGATAGCCATTGGTAATATAGTTATATTTTCATATTGTTTTAAGTTTACAATTTTTTCATAAGAGTATACTAGAAAATTTTTCTAGATTAGTGCACATAATTTTAAGTTACCTTTTAATAGTTATAATATTTTATTGTATGAATGTATCATAAGTAACTTAAGTATCCTCTTATTTAACGGTGAAGATAATTCTATATTTTCCTTATAAGCAATACTGCAATTAACATACTTGCACACATCTTTTTAATTTTATGCACATGTGCACAAAACAGAGAAAATTAAACATAAATGACTTGATGAAAAGCTTTTTTCTGATATCATATCAGACATGAGGTGAGGCATGCTAAGGATTACTTAAGCTCACCAAGGTTGAGTAAAAGTATTGGCCATTTTAGGCATTGGTCATTATCAGCGTTGTTTCTGATTAACAAGGAATCTTTGAGAATAAATTAATCTTTGGCAAATCTTAGTATGAATTGTCAAGAGATGCCTGGGGAAGGAGAATGAGTGTGGGGAGGCAGAAACACTGGGATGGAAATCCGATAGGATATCATTATGGGGAGCTAATTGTAATGTCACAATAACAAATGCCAGAAATTAAAAGAGAAATGTGAACTGGAGTCTATTTTGATCCTCTTATAGCTCTAACCATTCATTGTCTTCCTACTTCCTTCATAGATCTCAATTCTGAGGTCTGTAAAAGAAGGATTCACTGATAACTTATTTGTTGCTTATTTTTAAAAATACTATTATATTTACAATAGCCAAGATATGGAAGCAACCCAAGTATCCATCCATAGATGACTGAATAAAGAAGATGGACAAAGAAGATACAGGTATAATGGTATATTACTCAGCCATAATAAGGATGAAATCTTATCATTTGCAATCACATGGATGGAGCTAGAGAGTATTATGTTAAAGTGAAATAAGCCAGTCAAAGAAAGACAAATACTATGTGATTTCACTCACATGAAATTTAAGAAACAAAACAAATGAATAAACAAAGGGGAAAAAAAAGACAAACAACAACAACAAAACAGACTCTTAAACACAGAATAAACTGGTGGTTGCCAGAGGGGAGGTGAGTGGGGGGATGGGTGAAGCAGATAAAGGGGGTTAAAAGTACACTTACCTTGGTGAGCACTGAGTCATGTATAGAATTGTTGAATCATTATATTGTACTCCTGAAACTAATATGCAACTATTTGTTAATTATACTTCAATAAAAATGCTATTATATAAGCATATTTACTTTGCCATTAATACAGGTTTTAGTCTACATACAATAAACCTAAGATAAGGGGGTATCCATTTTGAGGGAATTGAAAAAGCTAAGGAGGGTAAAGAACAGTGAGTTCTTCTTCTTTTTTTTTTTTTTTTTTAAGATTTTTATTTATTTATTCATGAGAGACACACAGAGAGAGACAGAGAGAGGCAGAGACACAGGCAGAGGGAGAAGCAGATTCCATGCTGGGAGCCCAATATGGGCCGGGTCTCCAGGATCATGCTGAAGGCGGCGCTAAACCGCTGGGCCACCCAGGCTGCCCAGAACAGTGAGTTCTTATCATAAGTCCAAAGGACATGAATATTAAAATTAAATGAACACCGGCTATATCCGTACCAGGTAGTATAAGGACGAATTTAACCAAGGTGACAGGATGGGACTGATGACTAGTCTTTTTTTTTTTTTTTCCTGGTTGCTCATTTCTTTCTTTTTTTTTTTTTTTAATTTATTTTTTATTGGTGTTCAATTTACTAACATACAGAATAACCCCCAGTGCCCGTCACCCATTCACTCCCACCCCCCGCCCTCCTCCCCTTCTACCACCCCTAGTTCGTTTCCCAGAGTTAGCAGTCTTTACGTTCTGTCTCCCTTTCTGATATTTCCCACACATTTCTTCTCCCTTCCCTTATAGGCCCTTTCACTATTATTTATATTCCCCAAATGAATGAGACCATATAATGTTTGTCCTTCTCCGACTGACTTATTTCACTCAGCATAATACCCTCCAGTTCCATCCACGTTGAAGCAAATGGTGGGTATTTGTCGTTTCTAAAGGCTGAGGAATATTCCATTGTATACATAGACCACATCTTCTTTATCCATTCATCTTTCGATGGACACGAGGCTCCTTCCACAGTTTGGCTATCGTGGCCATTGCTGCTAGAAACATCGGGGTGCAGGTGTCCCGGCGTTTCATTGCATTTGTATCTTTGGGGTAAATCCCCAACAGTGCAATTGCTGGGTCGTAGGGCTGGTCTATTTTTAACTGTTTGAGGAACCTCCACACAGTTTTCCAGAGTGGCTGCACCAGTTCACATTCCCACCAACAGTGTAAGAGGGTTCCCTTTTCTCCGCATCCCCTCCAACATTTGCTGTTTCCTGCCTTGTTAATTTTCCCCATTCTCACCGGTGTGAGGTGGTATCTCATGGTGGTTTTGATTTGTATTTCCCTGATGGCAAGTGATGCAGAGCATTTTCTCATATGCATGTTGGCCATGTCTATGTCTTCCTCTGTGAGATTTCTGTTCATGTCTTTTGCCCATTTCATGATTGGATTGTTTGTTTCTTTGCTGTTGAGTTTAATAAGACTCATAGACTTTATAGATCTTGGAAACTAGCCCTTTATCTGATATGTCATTTGCTAATATCTTCTCCCATTCTGTAGGTTGTCTTTGAGTTTTGTTGACTGTATCCTTTGCTGTGCAAAAGCTTCTTATCTTGATGAAGTCCCAATAGTTCATTTTTGCTTTTGTTTCTTTTGCCTTCGTGGATGTATCTTGCAAGAAGTTACTGTGGCCGAGTTCAAAAAGGGTGTTGCCTGTGTTCTCCTCTAGGATTTTGATGGAATCTTGTCTCACATTTAGATCTTTCATCCATTTTGAGTTTATCTTTGTGTCTGGTGAAAGAGAGTGGTCTAGTTTCATTCTTCTGCATGTGGATGTCCAATTTTCCCAGCACCATTTATTGAAGAGACTGTCTTTCTTCCAATGGATAGTCTTTCCTCCTTTATTGAATATTAGTTGCCCATAAAGTTCAGGGTCCACTTCTGGATTCTCTATTCTGTTCCATTGATCTATGTGTCTGTTTTTGTGCCAGTACCACACTGTCTAGTCTTAAGCTAGGCCCTATCCTAGAGGAAAAACACAGTTTCCTTTTGGGGAGAGTTCTTAATGCCGATCCAACTAACAAAGCAATATCCATAAAGAGGCAATGATTGTTGTTCACAGATTTGCAGGTGAGAAAATGCAAGAAAATCTTGGCCAAGATAAAAATAGCTTCTCTTATCCCTCCAGGTTCCTTTCAACGCATCAATAACAACACTGGTAAAATGTATATTACAAAGTACTCATACCAAGTACCATGTTTTCTCTTCCTCATGGAAAACAGTCCAGTGCAGTTGGGAAACTGTGATTGTTATCTACTATCCTTAAATTAATCACATCAAGAGCTGTTAACACCTTTCTCTGAAATATTTATTGGCATATTGTAAAATTAAAATTTGTAGTTCTTGTGGCTTTCTAAATGTTATTAGATCAAAGAGAGGGATTTGCCTATCAAATGCCTATCAAATACAGAATGATTAACTGGACAGTGGATCGTCACTTCTGTCCTAAGAGAGGTAATATGGGGGTGTTCAGAGCACCTAAATAGTCATATGGTTACATGTTAAACTCTGTATTTGCCCTCCAAGAGGGAGTTGCAATAGAATTAGCTTGGACTTAAAAAACAAACAAGGTCTCTCTAGCAGATGGCTTAACTGAGTGTAGCAGAAGGCTGAAATTAATGTAAACAATATCTAAATATTTAATAGGTTTTTGGGTAGAAGATAAATGGTTAATAGAAAACCCTTCATTGTCCTCAGTATCTTATTGTCACAGAATGCTCACCCCCTTGTTTGTTTTCAGAGTATTTAGCCTACATGAGAGAATTAGATATTATTAATTTTGACCAATACCAAAAGTGTCTACTATAGCACTTTAAAAACCAAATTTGTGATAGTTGAATGAAAATACAAATGTTTTCTCTCCATAAATAATGTCACAAAACCAAATCTCTTATTCATTGTATAAATCAGAAGAAATTTACCATTTGTTAAAATTTATCCATTCTAATGTTAGAAAATGCCTGCGTTTTAGGAATTTTAATGCATATTATAATCTTTTTCTATTGTGAATTTTACATTCTAATATAATTTGTTATTATTAAAATGATTTCTCGCAGGTCATCTTAGAGAAGTGTCTGAAAATCTAGAATGAAGATGTTGATTTGACCTATTTATGCATAAATAAATCTTCCTATAGCTCAGCCTTGAATACAAAATTATATTACTGTGGCATTACTGGATTAAGTGAGTTTACTAGTTTCAGAAAAATTCTCTTGATGGACACAGAATTTCTTGATTTTGTTCCAGTAGGTTTTTAAAAACTAACTCCAATCTTACTTTCATTTTGATCTGGCTTATCCATTAAAAGTTGTAGCCTTGACCAGATGACTTCTAAGAGTAATACCTCCTGCTATCAGTGCCAGTGTTAAAAAGAAGTGGCTTAGGGAGAAGTACAAGAAATAACAGAGTAGCAATACAATGACTGTGGCGGGGGGCGGGTGGTGGTTGAAATTGTTTCACTAGAATTTTAATATATTCTGAGTAAAAAAGATTCCTAAGAGATCAGGAAATCCAACCCTTAGTTTATTGTAGGAAGTTAAGTCAGAGAAAGTAAGTGGCTTATATAATGCTGGTTGCAGAGCAAAGACTAGAATATATGCCATTTGAGTTATTTACTTATCTCTTTTAAAAGTATAGTTGACATAAAGTATTCTATTCAAGTGTACATCATAGTGACTTGGTATTTTTATTTTTTTAATATTTTATTTATTTATTCGTGAGAGACACAGGGAGAGAGGCAGAGACACAGGCAGAGGGAGAAGCAGGCTCCCTGTGAGGAGCCTGATGTGGGACTCGATCTCAGATCCCCAGATCATGCCCTGAGCCAGAGGCAGATGCTCAACCACTGAGCCACCCAGGTGTCCCGACTTGATATTTTTATATATTACAAAATAATCCCCACAGTAAGTCTAGTTACTATCTGTCACTATACAAACTTATTTCAACTTGACTATACTCCCTATGCTGTATATTACATTCCTATGAATTATTTTATAAGTGGAAGTTGTATCTCTTTTTGTTTTTATTAAGTTTCTATTTTATTTTAATTTTTTATTGAAATTCAATTTGCCAACATATAGTAAAACATCCAGTGCTCATCCCATCAAGTGCCCCCCTCAATACCCATCACCCAGTTACCCCAACCCCCTGCCTGCCTCCCCTTCCACTACCCTTTGCTCATTTCCCAGAGTTAGGAGTCCCTCATGGTTTATCTCCCTCTCTAATTTTCTATTTTAATCCCACTATACTTACGTACAGTGTCATATTAGTTTCAAGTGTACAATATAGTGATTTGACAATTCCATACATCACCCAATGCTCATCACAAGTGCACTCCTTAATCCCTATCACTTATTTCACTCATCCCCCTACCCACTTCCTCTCTGGTAACCATTAATTTGTTTTCTATAGTTAAAAGTCTGTTTCTTGCTTTGCATCTCTCTTTTCTCCTTTGCCTGATTGCTTTGTTTCTTAAATTCCACATATGAGTGAAATCATATGGTATTTAGCTTTCTTTCACTTGTTTCACATAGTATTATACTCTCTAGATCCATCCATGTCATTGCAAATGGCAAGATTCCATTATTTTAATGGCTGAGTAATATTCGGTTGTGTATATGTACCACATCTTCTTTATCCGTTCATCTATTGATGGACATTTAGGTTGCTTCCATATGTTGGTTATTGTAAATAATGCTGCAATAAACATAGGGCTGCATGTATCTCTTCAAATTGGTGTTTTTGTCTTTGAATAAATACTCAGAAGCAGTTTTGCTAAATCACATGGTAGTTCTACTTTTAATTTTTTTGAGAAACCTCCATATTGTTTTCTTTACATTTTTAGCAACACTTCTTATATTTGTCTTTTATATAATAGCCAATCTGACAGGTGTTAGGCGATAGCTCCTTGTGGTTTGCGTTTGCATTTCCCTGATGATAAATGATATTAAATATCTTTTCATCCACGTCTTTGAAAAAATATCTATTCAAGCTTTCTCCTATTTTTTGTTATTTATTTTTTTAAGTTAAGTTCAAGTTTTTTAAGTGTTACTGTGATTTAGATTGTAAATTTTTTTTGAGCCATTTGTATGGGGATTAGCAAGAGTAAATTAAATGAAACATGTTTTGTAGGATCATTTTCTGTTTCAGATGTTAAATATCATTTAGTATGGGACAAATTTGAATCAAAATCAGTATAAGTAAAAAATATAAAAAGAGTTGTAAACTTGCTGTTT
The DNA here is from genome assembly GCF_011100685.1 of Canis lupus familiaris. Classification (NCBI taxonomy): domain Eukaryota; kingdom Metazoa; phylum Chordata; class Mammalia; order Carnivora; family Canidae; genus Canis; species Canis lupus. Next base: position 4,244,751 of record NC_049250.1, read on the forward strand.
ATTCAATGTTCACTGCTTAGTTGTGAGTGTGGGAAAGATTTGGTTGGTATACAGGCTGTATATTCTTTTCTTTTTAAAAAAGTTTTTATATATTTCCAGTTAGTCAACATACAGTATTCTATTAGTTTTAGGTGGAAAATGGAATGATTCAACACTTCCATACATCACCTGGTGCTCATCACAAGTGCACTCCTTAATCATCATTTATTTAACACATTCCCCCACCCACCTCCCTTCTGGAAACCATCAGATTGTTCTCTATACAGAAGAGTTTGTTTCTTAGTTTGCCTCTCTCTCTTGTTTCTCTTTGATTGTTAGTTTTGTTTCTTAAATTCCACATATGAATGAAATCGCATGGTATCTGATTTTCTTTGATTAACTTATTTTGCTTACCATAATAACCTCTACTTCCATTGAAAATGACAATATAAAAAAAAAAAAAGAAAATGACAACATTTCATTTCATGAACTTGAAAAAAAAATATATATACACATTTGGGCTCTTTCCATAATTCCATAATTTGGCTATTGTAGATAATGTTACTATAATCAGGGTGCATATATGCCTTTGAATTAGTATTTTTGTATTCTTAGTCCAATTGTTAAATAGTAGGGTAGTTCTATTTGTAACTCTTGGAGAAAACTTCCTACTGTTTTCCAGAGTGGTTACACCTGTTTGCATTCCAAAGAAGAGTGTGAGAGGGTTACCCTTTCTCCACATCCTTGCCAACACTGGTTGTTTCTTGTGGTTGTTAGATTTTAGTCATTCTGACAGGTGAGAGGTGATAGCTCATTGTAGTTTTTACTTGCATTTTCCTGATGATGAGTGATGTTGAACATCTTTTTATATATCTGCTGACCATCTATATCCCTTCTTTGGAAAAATGGCTATCCATGTCTTCTGTCCACTTTTTAAGTGAATTACTTGTTTTTCGGGTGTTGAGTTTTATAAGTTCTTTATATATTTTGGATACTAACCCTTTACTAGCTATGCTATTTATAAATATCTTCTCCCATTCCTTAGGTAACCTTTTAGTTTTATTGATTGTTTCCTTCACTGTGTAGAAGCTTTTTGACATAGTCAGAATAGTTTTTTGTTTCCTTTGCTTCAAGAGACATATCTAGAAAGAAGTTACCACATCTGATGTCAAAGAAATTACTGCCTATCTTCTCTTCTAGGACTTTAATAGTTTCAAGTCTTATGTTTTTAGCTCTTTCATCCGTTTTGAATTTATTTTTGTATTTCATGTAAGAGAGTGGTACAGTCTCATTCTTTTGCATGTATCCGTCCAGTTTACCCAACACCATTTATTGAAAGAACATTCTTTTTCCCAATGTATATTATTGTCTCTTATGTCATAGAGTAATTTTCCATATAAATATGGGTTTGTTTTTGGGCTTCCTATTCCATTCCATTGATCTATGTGTCTGTTTTTGGCTCAATACTGTACTGTCTCAATTACTACTGCTTTGCAGTATAGTTTGAAATCCGAAAGCATGATTTCTCCATCTTTGTTCTTCTTTCTCAAGATTGCTTTGGCTATTTGGGGTCTTTTATCATTCCATATAAATTTTAGAATTTCATGTTTTAGTTCTGTGAAAAATACCATTGGTATTTTGATGAAAACTGCATCCAGGGCAGCCCCGGTGGTGCAGTGGTTTAACGTCGCCTGCAGCCCAGGGTGTGATTCTGGAGACCCAGGATTGAGTCCCACGTCAGGCTCCCTGTGTGGAGCCTACTTCGCCCTCTGCCTGTGTCTCTGCCTCTCTCCCTCTATGTCGCTCATGAATAAATAAAATCTTAAACAAAAAAAAAAGACTGCATCCAGTCTATAGATTGCTTTAACTACTATGGATATTTGAACATCAATTTTTCCAATGTGTGGGTACAGTATACTTTGACTTATTTGTGTCATCTTCAATTTTTTGTATTAATCTCATAGTTTTCTGAGTATAGGTCTTTCATCTCCGTTGTTACATTATTCCCAGATATTTTATTCAAATAGAATTGTTTTCTAATTTTTCTTTCTGTTAGCTTGTTATTAGTGCATAGAAATGCACCAGATTTCTGTATGTTAATTTTGTATCTTGTGACTTTACTGAATTCATTTATTAGTTTCAAATCATTATTTGGTGTATTCTTCACTGGTAATCACTGGTAATGCTGAAGAACATCAGTTCACATGTTGTGCAAAGACAGAAGGAATGAGAAGCATTGATTAATTTAAGAAGGTAGAATTTGTCATTCTTCAACAACTCACTTATGCATTATCTCATTACTTTGACGAAAGCTAGAGAGGAAAAATATCTGCTATTTCTCAATATGTTCAGCACCTTCTATGTCACTTCACATCAGTTTTGGAGGAAAATACTATTTTCTCCTAATTTATTTATTTTTTTAATTTATTTAAAGAGGTTTTCTTTTTTTTTTAAGATTTATTTATGATAGACATAGAGAGAGAGAGAGGCAGAGACACAGGCAGAGACACACACAGGGAGCCCGATGTGGGACTGGATCCCGGGACTCCAGGATCGTGCCCTGGGCCAAAGGCAGGCGCTAAACTGCTGAGCCACCCAGGGATCCCTATTTTCTCCTAATTTAAAAAGAAGTTCACATAACCTGAGTCTGTATTGCTAAGACAGTTTATCACACTCATGTACCTACATGGAGTTCTCCTTGCTTGCTTTTCCAACTCTTCCCTCTTCTGATCTCATCTCCTCTTGTTCTTGTCTCTGTTTTCCTTTTATATTCATACTCTCACCAATCTGGACTTAGCACTGGATTTTCTTGGTTTGCCTCAAAGGTTCTTAAGGATTTTTCTTTTGCTTTACCAGTTGCTCAATTTGGTCTGTGGGGAAGTGGGCTGGTCAGTTCTATGCAGTTTTTCTGGATAGGATTGTAATTCCAGCAAGGATATAAGACTTGGAGAGATTTAGCCAATGGGTGGTTGATTAGACAGGACTCTTAGTTGAAGCAAGAGCATCCCAGCTCAGATGAGCTCAAATAAGAATGATAATTAATTATTGAGGATAGGGTTCTGGAATCACCACACCTTGATATTTTTATTCCTCTCTATTTACCACCGAATTGTCCATCTCCTCAGATCTGTGACTGCTATAACTTGCTAACCTCTAGGTTTAGGTGAATTCTTGTGCTTTGCTGAATATTTCTTGGCAATTAACTCCATAATTATGGGCAAGACAGTTAACTAGCCTGAATCACAGTGATGGGGACTGGAGGGAAGATGCTGAGAAGATCCTGGAGCTAAGGGATTTGTGGACCCAAGGGGAAATTGACATCAGCCCACTGTGATAGCCAAGACTGATGGGCTTGGTCTCTGAGGCTGGAAGAATGCAAGGAAGCCAAAGAACTAGAAGTTTGGGCCCTGGGAGTATCAGGAGGGTTAATGGCGCTCTGCTCAACCTTAGAAGTCCTCAGCAAGAAAGGAAAAGAATATACAAGAGTGATATCAATTGATCTCTTGTTCTTTTAACAACAGTTATTTCAGGGAAGGGCACAAGAGGTGAAGAGTAGCTTGTAGCAGACATTTTAGGAACAGCATCTTTGCTCCTAAGGGAATGCCATAGGAAGAAATGGACTGCCTTCATCCTCTGGATGACATCAGGCCTAGAATGTTGAGGATAAAGATGATACTTAGGAGAGCAGAACAGAGAGATGGGAGGAACCTGACTCCTGATTGGACTAACTGAGCTAATGAGCCAACTGACCCTGGAGCTTGCCCTGTCTCTAGACATGCTGTTATGTGAGATAGCACACATCATTATTGTTTAACATAGATGTAGCCAGGGCACAGTAGTCACAGCCCAATTCAAACTAACTCATACTACTTAACACTAGATTACAAAGCAAGTCAGCTAAATGGGATTATATAACTACATAAATGAAAGAGGAGGTGGGATGAAAGGAAGAGTGAGAGGAGACAATTATATTGACAGAGGAAAAAAGATGGAAACAGAGAACCTGTGAGTATCTGTACAAAGGGAAGAAAGTGTTACAAGCATCCACTTAATAGTGATCATTATAAAGCAAATAGTGGAATTTTGGAAAGTGTGTAACACTAGACTCTACAGCTGTAGGAGTATGACACTTCACCAAAGGCCACAGGGGAAAGTACAACTCCTTGAATTACTAGTGACATTTTAATCTCTTTAAAGAACTCTTTTTCATATGGCACTTCTTAGTAGTTTACTTCGTAAAAATCTGCTCAATGTGAAGAATTATGTACTTGTAATAGCAAAGGGGGTGATCATCCATATTTGTTTTTATTATAAATTATTTGAAAACTTCCTTCCAAAGTCCCTAGGCAGTATCATCACTTTTCACACCTATGGAATGTCCTCCACTCCCAGCAGTTACCAGGCTCCAGGAAATGGGAATTTAGGAAAACTGTAAAACTTGAACTCTTTAGTGAGTATTGAGTATGTACTGAAATTTGTCATATTGAGAAGACATGAGTGAGAACATCATAAATCACAAAACTGTAGAATCTTCACTGCTTCACATTTTTACCTAATCTTACAATTTTTAATGCTAGGATGGACTGCTGAAGGCTGACATTTCTTTCACTGGTTTTAAACAAGTTTATCAAAACAGTTTTTTATCTTATCAAAAAATGTGTCTTTTACATCAGGCAAGTTTGGAAACTTATTTCAGAGCTGATCAAATGCTCTTTTACTTTGACAGAGAAATAAATATATATATGTGTGTGTGTGTGTGTATAAATATATATGTATGTATCTATTTATATATATGTGTATGTATATTTGTATACATGTATATACATATATATGTATGTATGTATGGTGCAGAGAAAATTAAAGGCACATGCTGATTGCTTCCTTTTGTGGCTATACTACACATTGCAATTATCTCCATGTGGGGATGTTTGTCTGGGTGCCCCACAGCTGCTTGTGGGTGAAACAGCAACTATACCTGAATAGTGCACAGATGTTCCTCTTAAACGCTTTTAAAAAATAGGAGAAGTAACAAGATAATTAGTTTGTGAACTTGCTGCTTATATCTTAGTGAGGGTGGACTTTATATGATAGTCAACTTTACAACTGGCCTAAAGGTTATTTATTAATTTCTTTTATTTAATATGGTATAAACAGAATAAGCACATATGCTGAAAGCCTATGGGAGTTACTAGTTTGCTAGGCTGCCATACCAAAATGTACCAAAGACTGGGCTGCTTAAAGAATAGAAATGTATTGTCTCACAGTTTGGAGATCAGAAGTCTGAAATCAAGGCTAGATTCCCTCTGAAGGTGATGTGGGAAGGAACATAGATGGCTGTCTTCTTGTTCCCATGGAATTCCCCCTATCTGTATGCCTGTGTCCTAATCTTTTCTTATGGGACACTAGTCATATTGAATTAGGGCCCACCCTAATAATTTTATTCTAACTTAATTATCTTTAAAGATTCTGTTTCCAAATAAGGCCACATTATGAGGTGCAGGAAGTTAGAACTTCAACATATGATTCTCAGAAGGAGCACTACTCAACCCATAACAAGGATCAAGTATTTTTCAGTAATTTATATAGGGAATGCCAAAAACAAAATTACAATATGTGGGCAATACCAAGTCCTAGTTTGTTAGCTATAAATAAACTTAGATTTCATGAAAAAATGCTAAAGTATCTGAATATTTTTTAATGTTAAAGAATTTATACAAAGTATTAGATGATTTTAGCAATTTCTTAGATAATTCAATACCACAAATGCTTTTTCCCTTGAGATGTGTGAGAGTGCTTTTCTTTCTTCGATATTTCAGTTCTGTTGGCCTGATAGAGTTCTCTGCTGAGCTGCACGTCTGTTTTATAAGACAGATAACTGCATATTCCCCAGGATGACTCGTGAATACCTCAAACTTCATCCCAAAGCTGAGTTACAAATCCACCGACTGAACTGCGCTTGCAAATCTCAACTTCCTTTCAGTAAAATAATACAAGACCGAGCCAGGGGTTATCCTAATGGCATCGCCCTCACACTACATTTTATTTTGCCCATTTACTATACATTCCATGTTATTACTGCTTCTCTCCACCTCTCACTTTTATTCTACCTTAGTTTCTGTCTTCACTTCTTACTCAAAGAAACAATTAAGACTCTTACTCTGGTAATTTTAAAGCACTCCTTGATCCATCATCTGGTACATAAAATACATGATTCTCATGCCTACATACACCAAATGAATTGATTCTCAGTCCCCTTCTGTATTATAATAAGCAGAAATTAGATGAGAAATTATTTTTAAAACTAACTTTATGACAAGTTGAATAAAAAACTAATATTGAATTTTTTTCTTGACTTTAAATATGGTTAATTGATAAAGTTATACTTAATCATAACTTTTGGGGAATGCTTCTATTACATTAAAGTAGATTAGAATTAAGTGAGGCAGAAAGTTGGCTTTTCATTATGTAAGAGCAATTGCTGACTTGAGAAAATAACTCTCTAAGTCAAGTGATTGAATTTTAAAAATTCTTAGCAATGGTAGAAATTTATAACATCTAGTATAATTATATGTCTTGCAATAATTATTAGTTTTAAAATACAGAGTATAATTTGGTAAAAGGCTGAGCTTTTGAACACATGTGAAATATCTTGTGAATAGCGGTCTGCTTCCAAAATTTTGAATGTAATATGATAGTTCACAATACGAGCACAATCCCTTCCTGAAAAGAAATATAATGCCAGTTAGGCCAATCTATCAAGCATATTTTTCAACATATTTCTTGAGGTATAATTGACATACAATAAACTACATATACTTAAAATGTACAGTTTGATAGTTTTTCACTTTTATAATACTTGAAACCATCACTTCAGTCAAAATAATGAAGATATCCATTACATCACAAATTTTCTTGTCCCTCTTTGTAGTCTTCTGCTTCTCTCCTCCCATGCTCTCCCAGGCAGTCACTGATAATGTGACTTGACCTGAGCCCTGAGCTCTTGAAAAACAGCAACAATTAAGAAGTCCCCTCACCCTTTTGTTTTCCAAAATCTCCCCACCCTTTTGTATCCTAAAAAAGAGCTCACACTAAAGGACTGCCTGCCCTTATATATTCTGAGATAAGACCCATCTGCAACTTTCTTCATGATGCCCGTAAGATTGGATGGATGAATCTCTTGTCTACCTGCCTCCTTTTCTCTGAGATGTTCCTCATTAAAGAATGCAATAGCTGGAATAAAATCATCTCCTTAATTGTCCAGTGCACTCTGCATTTGACAGCATGGTGCCTTGACTCCATAAGATTGGACCTTGCCTTTGAATTCTAGTTTACTCTATCCAGGTGATGTCTTCAAAGGGCTCCATTTCTTGTTGGCCATCTAGGGACCTAACCAGAAGGTTCTGATTCTGTGGTCTGTTCTGTTTGTTAGAACTCTCTTCTGGTAGCATTGTGAGGATTTGGTTTTGCTTCTTTTTGTGTACTCAGTTTCTGGTGATGACCCCTTTTGGTTTTATGGTCAATCCATTTTGTGATTTTTCTAAATGAATTGATGGTTTTATAGAGACTTTGTGTCCATTTGTATATTTATTAACTTGCTTTGTTTGTCTACTTTATCTATTTTGATCCTAAATCAATTAAGAATTCATACCCTTTGGGAAGAGAACAGCTTTTTGTTATAAACCAGTGAGTTCATAATTTTGTGTCTACCTTTGGTCCATGGCAAAAATTTTGAATTGAATCCATATGTTTTCTCTGTCTGCATCATATTTATATGTCTGTTATTTGGAAAGAACTTTATCTCTGATTATGTGAGTTTGTGATATTTTCCTATCTCCAGATAGTATTACTGAATTAGAGTATAAAATCTCTTAAAGGACGTATACTCAGACCGACTGCCTTAAGAGACAGTCATTTACATAAATTGAATATTTCTAAAATTCCTAGAAATTAAGGAAATTTAACTTCCAGTACTTTCAATGTCCTCAAAATTTATATTCTTATAGAAACCAACTCAAATATTCTCCTATTGCAACAGGCTGAATAAAATCATAACTTTGTCTAGTGTACTTTATTCCTGACACCACATTATACTTACTAGAACTATAGATTACTTTTTAATATTTTTTAGAATTTTATATAAACAAAGTCATACAAAAGGTACTCTTTCTTTTAAGTCTGGCTTTTTTTCACTCACCATAATGTTGCGTGTATCAACAGCTCACTACCTTTTATCACTGAGAAGTATTCTATTGCATGAATGTACCACAATTTGTTTCTCTGTTCCTTTGTTGTGGTACATTTGGGTTGTTTTTAATTGGTAACTATAACAAATAAAACTCATGAACATATATGTACAAATATTTTTATGGACATATGCTTTCATTTCTCTTGGGCTAATACCCAGGAATAAGAAGGCTGGTGGTAAGCAAATTTAAACTTTTAGCTTTGTGCTAATTCTCCCTAGTTAGGATTTCTTGAAATTGACCCTTCACTGTATGGCCAAGGTAATGATTTTGTGTAGAAACTTTCCACAGAGATTTTTGTAGGCTAACAGGATGACCTTAACAGTCTTTTTGGAAAGAATAATGGATTTTTAAAAAATCGATTTGGCTTCTAAAGTTATGGACATAATAAAAAAATAGAGAGGGAGAAAGAGAATTAATGTTGCCTGTAACACCTATAAGTTGCAAATAATATTTTCAATAGCATAAAATTATCATAATGAGATGTTATTAACAAGACATTATACTAATGATTGTAATAAACACAAATTAATAGATCAAAAGTATACTTGATACAGGAAGTAATATGAGGTTGATGGCAGAGGATGCAAAATATATAGTTGAAAGAAGATAAAATAAGTCAAAAAAAGGATCTCAAAACTCTTATTCAAGCAAATTTCTTTATAGATAACATCTATGCCTCTTACCACTTCCTTCCCATCCACCTATAATCATGTTCAAGCCTTTTCCATTAGAAACAAACAAAAGGACTCCTTTGAACCTGCTTGTCCTTCTAGCTACTGCCGTGTCTCCTTGCCATCTCTCCTCTGCCCCTGACATTAACAATGCTAATGCTCTGGGAAATTCCTAACTGACCTACAGATGACCTTATTTAAGGGACAGTTTTCAATCATTATCTTTTGGACTTGTTCTATATTGCTTATCACATTGTCCCCCAAATTCTATGATGCTTCCCTGAATTCTGTGATGCTATTTTTCTCTTAGTACTTCTCCTACATTTCTGACTTTTAGTCCTTGTGTGTGTGTGTGTGTGTGTGTGTGTGTGTGTATGTGTGTGTGTGTCTCATCCACCTCTTAAAAATTCACATTCTAACTACTCTTCACTTTCTATATACCCTTGCTTTCAGGCTACTTCAAGGACTTGAGCTTCCTCTGAGTGAATAACAAACACAGGGGTCTGTTTAAGTGGAAGCACTAGGAAAAGGCAGCCACGTCCTCTGGTGGCACAAGCCAGGCCAGGTCACAAGGCTTCTGAGAACTGGACTGTACACCCCCCAACCCACTCAGTTGTGCAGTGGCCTCCTCTAAGTGTGCTGTCCTGTCTCATGACATTTTCTTGCTCCTTGCTTGTCTCATTGTTTAGGAAAATATGATTTAAAAGATGGAGAAAGGGTAAAAATGTTTAGCTGCACTATAGCTATCCTACTTTAACTTATCATCTCTTCCTTCTACTCTGATAAAGGAAATTGGTATCTGTGATTAAAAGAAAGGCTCATATCCACCTTTTATGCTTTCTGAGAGCAGCAGGATGCACAGAAGTACCTACTAGTGTTTTCTGGATACAATTACAGGCCTTTTGTTCCTTCAGAGTAGTTTATCAGAAAGGTTTGAACTGCTAAGATTTTTCCACTTATCTCTCCAGTGATAACAATTTTATAAAATTAGAGTAAGGGTTAGGGCTAGGGTTAAGGTTAGGGGTTAGGGCTAGGATTAAGGTTAGGAAGATTATCGGGGAAATATAAGGAGGCAGAAGAAGGGGTTTACTATAATAGAAAATGGCTGCTAATGAATTATGTGTACTTGTAAAGATTAACATTTTGTAAAATCTCTTTTTAATATTTCTTTTGTTTCCTGATTTACATGCATTTTTTCTATATTTACTTCTTAATGTATTTGTGTGTCAATGGAGAATAATTTGTAAGAAACAATATAACCAGGTATCAAATAATAACAACAAACATCATCATCGTTATTTCCACTAGCAGTCAGACAAAAATAGGCATGGCAGAGACATTTTTCCTGTGTCTTTCATGAAATGTAATAAACAGAGCTATTTCCAATATATATTAAACATAGTCACATGCTTTGTATTTCTCTCAGCCTCTCTACAGAGCCAAAAGAGAATGAGTCTATTACTGTAAATTATGTAGTTGAAATTGCATCAGTTTATTTCTCTTTTTAAACAAAATGAATAGTTTATGAATTAGTAACAAAATTGTAAGCATTTATAATGTTATATTCTTTATCCAATTATTGCTAAAGTGACTCTTATAAAGACAGATGAAGTTTCATATATTTTTTAAAAGACATACACTGTAAATCAGAGAAAGGAATTTATTCAAGAATCTTTTGTAATAACTAGACTCCCATATATCTCAGTAATGAACACACTTTGTACATTATATTAAATTCTTTAAAAGATATGCTAAACATTGAAACTCAGTAAAATCTTTACATATACCAAGAGCTTCCCCCATCCCACCACCTTCCCTTGGATTCATTAATATAAATATAGAATGGACAGGCTTGGGAGCAGCAAGACCTGGCTTTGGTATGCAGCTGTGTGAGCTCAGGTGAGCTCATCAACTACCCTGGAAGGCATGATTGGTGTTCCCAAGGGGAGGAGGTCCTGTGGAACAGGGCCAACTGCTGCCATTACTTTGAGTGACCAGGATTGTGGAAGCAGGGCTTTAGAGTAAAAAGCCGCCAGAAGAACACAATTCCTCTGAGAATCCTAATATGCATTGAGGAAGGTGCTGAAATGCCCATAGCATATGGAGTAGAAACTTGAGTTGAATCTCAATTCTTTTTAATATTCTAATGATTCTGAAACTAGAACTTGAGGACATTGATAATACTTTTAAGTAATGATGCTTAGAGCTATTTTATTTTGTGAAATGTTAGTGAAATGGACCTTAGAGGTTAAAACTTATTGTTAGCATATTTGACCTCATTCCTGAATAAGTGTTATTGGTAGCCTATGACTACACATTGTAGACACCAGAAACATCCCATCTAAGTCTTTTTCCTTCTCTTATTTACATATATTTTCTTTTGTTATTTTCTCTTTAGTACCTTTTGCATTATTTAAATCTGACCAATTGATATTTGCCTCCCTAAACCTGATCCTCTAAAAAATACATTTTTTTATTTTCCTTTTCACTGTTTCCTTCACTTAGAATTCCCATCTTTCATCCCAGCTCAAATATTACTGCCTCTACAACACTTTCTTTGGCCTCATCAGAAGAATTAATCTTATATTCTCGGAGAATACTATTTTATTATTTTTTTTCACTCTACTATAGCACAATACATTTGGCTTTGCAATGCAGTGATTTAGAAAGAGAGCTTCCTCTTGCATAAAGTGTGGTTCTGGTGGGTGCTAGGGGCACCCCCTAGTCCCTCACTACCAGGCTGAAGCACTGACCTCAGTTTCTGGGAATGTGGGTAGCCAACAGCTCTTCTGACATGAGCTGCCTTGGCCAGGCCAGGCCCCCATCATAGAGCTGCTAGGGTCTAAGGACTCCTCTATAGGGGCGGGTGGGTTTTAAAGGCTCGGTTCCCTTGCCTGTGTGGAGCCTTCTTAGCTCCAGAGTGCCCCCTTGGACCCAGCTGAAGTCTTTGCAGTGACTCTGTCACAGTTCAGCTCCTCTATCTGTCCAGTGCTGCTCCCCCAGGACATGATTGTAAGGACACTCACCACTAAACGTCCTCCATGCACATTTTCACCTTTGTGTCTCTTTCCTAGGATCTCACCTCTTCTTTACTGGATGTGGTTGGCATCACTTGGCATGTGTTGTTATAATGGAGGTACTGAGAAAGTGTTGGTTGAATTGAACAAAACAGAGGTTATTCATTTTTAGTTCTGCCCTCTACCAAAAAGCCCAACATCAAAAAGGAATTCAATCTAGATCTTGTTCTCAAAAAGGTGACTTTCAAGGAATTTATATAGGAGCCTGAGCCTTTTATTTCTGGGTGGAAATGCAACAAATATTGAATTAAATTAAAGCTATACGTTAGATAGTGGGAGAAACTGAGGCCAAGAAATGTTGTGAAACTCATCCCAAATCACACATCTAGCACTGCAACCCAGTCCTTTCCTCAGTAAGGACAACTCCCATCCATCTCATAAGTGCTTGTGACTCTCAGCTTCTGAAAGTCTTGATTCCAATGGGATCATTACAGAAAATCATTTTTTAAAAGCTTTTATTTATTTGAGATCTCACTTTCCCTTTAACCATTCCATAGACTTCTCTGTGGAATCTGGACATTTTTTTGGGGGGGCGGGTTGTAGTCTGGAGTTGTCGTTTTGAGAATTGCCCTTGAAGCTGGGGCTTGACTATCTCAGGCATCACCTGAAATTCAGACATCCCTGCCCTGCAGGGCTACACAGGCAGCTATACAAGGTTGGCAGAAATGAAGTCAGTTCAGTATCATCTAGGTTTCTATCTTCAGTGGTATGACCTAAAGCTACATTTAGAATTCCTGATGGACCAGCCAAAGCCAGCAGGGTGATGTGGTTGGAACACACCCAGAGTGGCTGGAGCACTAGAAGCATGCTAAAAGTGTAGCTTTATGGAACTCGCTATTTCCATCTGATAATTCATGTGTCCTCTTCGCTATTTCCATCTTGTCTGATAATTCATGTGTCCTCTTCAGGAGATCACATCCACTGGACAGCCCTGTGGGTTTAGCCGTATGAGATGAATTCTCCAAACTGTCTTAGATTGCAGGATACAGAGGAGAGTGGCTCTTCCTTGTGGTTTGAGAGGATGCCCTGCCAAACACTGTCTCACGAGGAAGTTGTGCAATGAGGTGATGTCTGCTTCACGATCCCTGGGAGAAGCGAGACATGTCACATTATGGCTGTATGTTATACTTCTGTCTGATAACTTCTTTGAATTTCCTGAAGCTAATAAAAGTAAACTTTAGTATGTGTATTTTTAGCAAGAGCCTTCAAATGTTTTAGGGACTATTGAAAGACATTATTAAGATAAATTGTTCTGGATCTACAAAATAGAGAGTAGATATCAATTGACTACAAATCTACTAACGAGGGCTTTGGACCAAATTAAATCAGAGAATATGTTGGACTAATTTTCAAATAAAATAGTGCTTAGGGTTGACTGGAAAAGAATTCTGAGAACAAAAGAGAGGGAAGAAAAACAAATTAAAACGGGTTGTTGAAAGGTGATGAAATTGGGTCACTGTTGTCACAGTCCATGAAATACATGATCCTCCCCTCCCAGCATTTTAATGAGTTCCTCTCCACAGATCATGTAAACCAACCTTTTTACTAAAGAGTAAAGCATTTATCTACATGTGACATACGCTTTCCACACACTGTGTGCCCTAACTAAATCAGGTGTTTGAGGAATCAAATATAGAAGCCTCAAAATCATGAGGGAACATGCAGTAAAATGATATCCACTATGATAGGAAATGAGTTTTGAAATTAAGAGCGTCGTGGGAAATGTGTATAATTCAGTCATAGGAACAGGCTAAAAAAGGCTATTGAAAAGTTGATTTACTCATTGTTTAGTGCTACATCCAAATGTAATTGCAGTGGAGAAATTAGCATTAGATTATTGCATAGCAGTTTTGAAAAACTGTGTCTTGGCCAATTTGTTTTTCTAAATCTATATAACATTAGCTAACATGAGTCAGGCTGTAATATTTTTCAGGCTTTGCCTATTTAGTGCCAAAACCTTTAGAGGAAAAGTAAAAAAAAAAAATTAAAAAACTGTATTCATACAGACACAGATTTTTTTAACCCTTTACCAAATATCTTACCTAAGTACCTTATAGCTTTTGCTAATATGAATCATAATTTTACACATTTGGGTGAAAATAAAAAAAACAATGATTTGTCTGTTAAGTGAGATTTTCCAAGGTAAAATGTAGAGGGGGGTTATCCTTTCACTGGGCTGCCTGTGGGTTTCTAGCCCCTCTGACACCCCTAAATTAAGAGGCTATGTATCTATATGAAAAAAATAGATGCTAGCTGAACCTATTGTGGTAAATATTTCACAATATTATATAATTCAAACCATCATGCTGTATGCCTTAAACTTACACAGTAATGTATGCCAATTATTTCTCAATGAAACTGGAAAAAAAAAGAGATCAGATGCAGGGTGGTGAAGTGGTAAGGCTGTATTTAGCCCCACCACTACTCTGCCCTCTGGTTGCTCCCCTTATCCCTGTGGTGTCTTGGGTCTTTCACCCAGAAGTTCCTATAACCAGGATTCCAGTGAACGTGATATTAGGAAATGTTCTCAGGAAAAACTGGTAGGGGAGTTAGGAAGGAGGGACAGGGAAGCCCCCAAGGGTAGGAAGTCAAGCAAAGCCCAAAGAGAGGGTCTACAGAAGGAAGCTCTGGTTCCACCTCACAGGGGAGCTTTGAGACATTATTGTAAGTGCCTCAATTAAGTGCTGAACACCTGCCAGAGAAGAGGCACAAATTTGTTGAGGGGATCTCAGAGCGTCAGTGCCCCTAACCCCCTCCCCAGGGCAGAGCTGCAGCAAGAGCACCACACCCCTTCTCAGCTATCTCAGCAGCTCCACCATCCTTCATGAGACTGAAGTTCACTGCTCCTTCAAGACCCTGACCAAAAGCCATATAAGTGGCGAACAGACACAATAAAAGATGCTAGCATCACTAATCATCTGGGAAATGCAGATCAAAACTACAATGAGATATCACTTCCCACCTGTTAGAATAACTATATCAAAAGACAAGAAAATAACAAGTGTTGGTGAAGATGTGAAGAAAAAAGAAGCCTTGTGCACTGTTGGAGTGAATGTAAATTGGGGCAACCACTGTGGAAAACAGTATGGAGGTTTCTCAAAAAATTATAAATAAAAATAACATATGAACCAGCAATTCCACTTCTGGCTACTTATCCAAAGAAAACAAAAACACTAACTTGAAAAGAGATATGCACCCCCATGTTCATTGCCGCAGTTATTTACAATAGCCAAGATATGGAAGCAACCTAAGCACCCATGGATGAATGTATGGATAAGGAATATATATATATTTGAATATTAGTCATAAAGAAGGAATGAAATATTGCCATTTGTGACAACATGGATAGACCTTGAGAGCATTACCGTAAATGAAATAAGTCAGACAGAGAAAGATAAATAGCTTACAATCTCACGTAAATGTGGAATCTAAAAAAATGAATCACACAAAGAAACCTGAGCTCATAGATAGTTTGGACAGGGTGTGGGCAAAACAGATGAAAGGGGTTGAACAGTACAAACTCCCAGCTATAAAATAAATAAACCCCGGGGGATGTAATGTACCACCTGGTGACTATGGTTAATAATGCTGTATTGAAAGTTGCTAAGAGAGTAGATCTGAAAATTTTTCATCACAAGGAAAAAAAAGTTTTTGTAACTATGTATGGTGATGGATGTTAACTAGACTTAACATGGTGGTCATTTCATCATATATACAAACATATTTGTTGTACACCTGGAACTAATATGTTATATGTCAATTGTATCTAAAAACAAAACAACAACAAACTCAGACCTCAGAGCCTCTGGGATCTGTGATGCTGCATATTTGGGATCCTGAGCCTCCCCCTCCCCCGGCTTCCTTTCTGTCCACATGTGTAGATTTAGAAAGGATCTGAAAAAAGCCCAGTTGTGATTCCTAAAAATTCCTAAAAATAGGTGGAAAGGGCCAGAGGGGGCTGGATAAGCCCTACATCGTGGGAGACAGAACTATCTGTCATCAAACCCAAAGTCATTTGAACTTTAAAACAGCCAGAGGTTACCTGTGCCCTTTCCTCTGTTGGTTCCAGAATGCTGAGAAAGGAGCTCCCCAACAGAGGATGGGGCAAGGACCTGAGAACCGCAAGTGGAGAGAACGCAGGGGCTGGGGGGGGGGGGGGTTGCGGACACGCAGGCTCCAGCCCTGCTGAGTCGGGCCTGAGAACAGTTTGGGTGGGAGAGGCTGGAGTTGTGTCGCTGGCTCCAGAGGGCACCCAGTGGAAGGAGAGGGGCTGCAATGGATGGAGAAGCAGGGTAGGGAGGGCTGCCGCCTGCTCTGTTCTCCATCTCACTGCCCACACCCTACTCTACTAGGGAAGTCCATGTGACCAAAGAAAGTAGGCAAAGTGTTCTGTGTGTTTGAAGGGACTTGGCTAAGCTCCGTGGCTCTGGTTGTTGCTCTTTTTCCTTTCTTGCCATCCTTCTTTTAGTGTGGGATGTAGGAGAGATGACTGGAGATCCAGCAGCCATTTTGGCTCATTCATAACCTTGAGGGTGCAACCCAGTGGGAGGATGATGCATTAGAAAGGGGGATAAACCTGGAGCTACACTGGACCGCCTGCCATCCAACTTCTTGGAGAAAAGAGGGAGAGAAGTAACTTTCCATCATGTTAAAGCTATTCTTAATGGGTCTTTGCTGTTAGGTTCAAATAAACCAAACCTATTACAATTAAGTGTTTTACTCTTCATATTAAATCAGAAAATCCTGGGTGGATCTAGAGACTGTAATATACTAGGTGGAATAAGTCATTCAGAGAAAGAGAAATACCATGTGATTTTACTCATACATGGCATTTAAGAAACAAAACAAAGAAGGGAGAAAAACAAAAACAAAAAAAAAACAGACTTAACTGTAGAGAACAAGCTGGTGGTTGCCAGAGGAAAGGTGGGTGGGGAGGATGGGTGAAATAGATGAAGGAGGTTAAGAGGACACTTATGATGAGCACTGAGAAATGTATAGAGTTGTTGAATCAGTGTATTGTATACCTGAAACTAATATAACACTTATGTTAATTATACTTGGAAAAAACCCCACAAAACCCCCAAAACAGCAAAATTAGAAAATCCTAGCATAATTATAAGTCATTCAGATGATAGCAATTGTTTGGTGGCTCTGGCAGGAAGTTCTGGATATTTGCTGGAACATGGACCCAGAAATAATGCCAAGATTTCCCACGCCTTAGTAATTTCAGTGCTTCAAAGGTATTAAGGTGCCTCACACTCAAACATTGAGAGGTTCAATGTTAACTAGGATAATAGCTGAAAATGGATTTCTAATCCATTCCTCAGTTGTATATGTTTCTGAAAGCATTTTGGAATGTATTTGATCTTAGTATAGTCCACAAATATATCCAATAACGGGGCATTCGTTTCTTCACTGAGTGAAAAAATAATCAAGTTTTGTGAAAGTATTAACTTCAGGTGATTGAACTGTTTAATCTGTAGTTTGCTGGATTCAGGAAATCCTGCTGTCTTATCTTCAACATTAGAAATTATGATATTTTGGCTTTAAAGTTATAGGTTCATCATATTTCTGACTCTGACGATCTTTGAGATCCCAACTTAACAGACTGCATAAAATCTGAGAGATGATATTTTTCAGTAGTATCAGGGTAAACATATCTTTATTTCATTCTTCATTTAAGAAAACTCTTGATTAGCACTTATGCCTTCCCTTTTATTAGACTGCACACTTCAGTGTGAAAAACCAAACTCATTTCCTTGTTCTTTACAAAGAATGCTAAGAATATGTATATTCAGTGTCCAAAGATAATTTTCCAATTTTCACTGTTTCCTTCAACACAGCATTAAGATCAAGAAGCATATTGCAATGCCAGCTGCTCTCTATGAATGAAGTAGTTTGTGGATTGGCATTCAGGTTGAACCAGTTTTATTCCAGTACTAACGCCCTTCCTTTTTTCACACTTAGCAGGTGCTCTATTAGTACTGATGCTAAGTATAAATAATGTCTTAAAAATTGTCATTAATTCAGAAAAAAAGATATCACAGATTTTGGGTGATAACAGAACAAGGCTCCCTCATTAACTGTGTGGCAGCATATCACAGTGTTTATGACTGCAGACTCCAGACCTAAAATGTCAGGGTTCAAATCCAAGCTTGGTCACCCAAGGAGCTTTGTAATTGCAGTGAAGAAATCCCTACATGAAGATACCTGGTGACTCAGTCAGTCAAGCGTCCACCTCTCAATTTTGGCTCAGGTCATGATCTCAGGGTTGTAGGATAGAGCCCCCTGTTGAGCTCCACACTCAGTGCAGAATCTGCATAAGATTCTCTCTCTCCCTTTGCCCCAACCCCCCAGTGCCACTCACTCTCTAAAAAAAAGAAATCCCTATATGCCTCAGTTTTCCCATATATCACTGGGGAGAGTGTTAGCATCTGCCTCATGTGAATATGTTTTTCTAAATCGAAATACTTGTGCTGGAATTGCTACCTCTTCATTTTCACATCAACAAATCAGCTTTGAGCCCTCGATTGGTTTCTGTATCAATAAAACATGACAATGAAAATGTAATCAACAAACATAAGGCTCAGCTGATATGAAAATAGATTTGCAGAGACGAACTATACCCTGTTAACAAAATGTTAGCCTGCATAAACTAACCCAGGGCAACCACAGTATATGTATAATTCCTAAGAACCAAATGATAAAGGGGATTTCTGCAGGAATAATAATTGAGATTGTATTTCAAATTTGTCAAATGCGTTTGATGAATTTATTCCCCTGACTGTTCTTCTGAAACTGCTGCACCTCCTAGATTCTGGGGCAGAACCTGGGGACTCCTGTGGCCTGCTCACTGCATTTTAGAAGCCCAGCCTTAGCTGATCACCTCAGCTTCACAAGTTTACTTTTTCACCTGGAGGAAAAAAAAAATCTATCATCTATCTATCTATCTATCTATCTATCTATCTATCTATCTATCTATCATCTATCTATCTATATCATCATTTTTCTATGTGTGTGTGAATTTTCTTGGCTAATATAAAAATTGTAATAATTCTACTTTCTCAAATGTTTCCTTGAGCTTGGCCTTCCTTTAATTTTCACTGTAATTACCTTTGATCAATCTTCACCATCTTTTTAATCTTTGCAATAGCCTTCCAGCTGGTGTTCCCAATGTATTTTCTACCATCTACTTCATCCCCTTCCCAGGTGCAATATTTTTCTCATATAATGTGAGGAGAATCATGATATTTGGAGTCAGATAGACTTGGGTTTGAATTCTATCTCATAAGCCAGCTGGGTGATCTTAAACAGATAACTTTTTTGAGGCTCATGCAAAATATAGATATGTATCCGCCTTGTGGGGAGAGACTTTCTAAAATTATATATGCTTAGCAACTTTTGATTTACATTAGACATCCCTCCTTTGGTCTCTACTCCACCCCTCTGCTCATCAGTTATGATTAACTCAAGGTTCATGTGTCCATGTGCTAAGGGCCAAGACAGTGTGTATGTTTTTTATTTTATTTACTCCTTCCCAGATACATACAATGAAGGAGTGTTGGATTGAGGTGTCTATGGTCAGGTGGTGCTATGATCATTAATAGATAAACCGGGCTCTCTCCTACTGCATTCTAAGAACCTGTAGTGTCCTCAAACCTAGAAACTCCTGCTGATGCTGTCTCCACAGCAAACCATCCCTGTCAAAACTAAGGCCTCAGGATTCTTTATTATAATAAAAATCTCTGTAGATTTACCTTGGAGAGAGCAGAAACAATCTATCCCACGTGGCTTACCATATACATGAATCCATCTAATTACTATTATTGTGGTTTATTTATTCACTTGACTTTTCAATAACAGGAAATTCTGCCCAGGAAAATTGCAAGTAACTTTGTTCTTGATTTCAGAAAATCTTCCCCCACCCAAATCTATTTAAATGGACATCAGAGCTGTCAATTTTCAATAAATAACATCAAATAGCTGTTTAGTCTCCAAGACTCCCTTCAAAATGCTCACCTCTTAACGGGTGTTAATGATTGTCAACCATTATGTCATGAAGTTTACCCAATCCCAGTTAAGCACTGCCGTGGAGAGATCTGTCTTAAACCAGAGCCTCCCACGATATAAATACCCTTTGGTTGCCTTTCCCTTTCCAGAAGTCATGTTCTCTTTCTGTGGCAGCAATGAACTCAGTTTTCTTTATCAACAAAAGATTGTGCTTGTGTAAAAGAAAAGAAATTCACCTGATTTTTTCTTCTTCTTCTTTTTTTTTTTAAAGTAGGCTCCATGCCCAAAGTGGGGCTAGAACTTACTACCGGGTCGGAGATCAAGAGTCACATGCTCTATTGACTGAGCTAGCCAGGCACACCCCTTTTATGGTTTTCTAATTTTTTAAAAAAATTATTTATTTTTGTAATTATTTATTTGAAAGAGTGAGCACTCACCTGTGAGCAGGGGGAGGAGCAGAAGGGGAGGAGTGGGGGGGGGGCGGTGGATAAGCAGGCTCTGTGCCAAACATCAGTGGATGCTGGGCTGGATCTCACCAGCCTGAAATCAAAATCAAGAGTCCGATGCTTAACTGACTAAGCCACCCAGACAGCCTAGTTTTTAAATTTCTAATAGGTTCTCTAAGCCTCTAATTCACCACAGTATGTCGGTATGTACTAAAAAAAAAAAAAAGAAAAAAACAACTCCAACTATTACAGGGATCAGAATTTGGTTCTGTAGATCGGTAATTGTGAAAAAAAATAAAAGCTAACATTATTAGGTTTTCAGGTTATACTAGCTTATTTGATATATGTATGGATCTTCTGGTCTGATTAGTCACTTTGTTTCTTTGTCTGCACACATAAAAATGATAATAGTTCTCAGATGTTTTCATATTTAGAGGATTTCTCCCTCAAAAAGCAAACAAACAAAAGCTGTAGAAAAAAGTAAAAAGTTGAATGTTTTCTTAGCCTTTCTTTTTGAAAATTCTTCTGGCTTTTTGCAGAAGGAATAGTCAGACAGTACATGTAGACATGTAGTCACACACATAACTTTCCATTTTCTAGCAATTACATTGAAAGTAGGTAAAAAGAAAAGGAGAATTTCATTTTAAGACTGTAGTTTATTCAACCCCATGTACGTACCCAAGATATTTTTATATCCCCCGTGTAACCAGCTGTAATTCAGTGCTCAGCCCCGATGGTTGAGGATGGTGCTGGGAAGGCAGGAAAGGGGCAGGTGGGCCTGAGGCTGGGAGGGGAGGGTGTGCAGGACAGATGGAACCAAGCAGCTTTTTATGGGAATTGCTGAGAAGAGGTGAAGGTGTAAGCTGTCCTCAGCTGTGCACAAGTTACTTAACCACTTTGTGAATCCTCTTCAAAATGTAGAATGATTATAATAATTCTTAATTCATAGAATTGTAATGAGAGTTATATAATATGTGTATAGCCCTTGGGAAATTCCTAGTGAACATTAAGCACTAAATAAATGTTAAAACACACACACACATACACACACTTAAAAAAAAAAACAACTCAAGAGTGTTTTGGAGTACCTAGGGGAGCAGGGAGCAGGTTCATGCTTGTCCAGGCCCATGAATTGGCTTCTGCTGTTGTCTGTAAGCAACTTGAGTTCCCTTATTTTTTTTTTAATTATTTATTTGAGAGAGAGAGAGAGAGAGCACAGAGAGAAGAGGAAGAAGCAGACTCCCCACTGAGCAGGGAGCCTGATGTGGGGCTTGATCCCAGGACCCTGAGATCATGAGGCAGACGCTTAACTGACTGAGCCACCCAGGAGCCTTAAGTTCACTTTTTATTTACTTTTCAAAATCTTTACATTACCAAGGAATGATAGTTTTTCACGTCCTTGTTTCTTTCCTTTCCCTTTCCCTTTCCCTTCCTCTTTCTCCCGCGCCCTCTTCTTCTTCCTATCCTGGTTCTGTTGACTGTTTGCATTTTCCTACTGATTTAGATGATCACCAGAGATGGAAAAGATGGGAGAGAATAAAACATGTAGTTTTGCTTTATGTTCACAGAAGTATCCAAGGAGGTTGTTGAAAACGTTTAGAGTTAAGCTTTTAGGTCTCTGGTTGATTCAAAATTGGGCCATGTTACGTACCTGCTTTCTGAAAAACTGAAGATATAGATATGCACTCATGTCTGGCTGCAGGAATTCCTTGTGTCTGTCAAATCCTGCAGAATACAGACTAAATGATCTGTTGATAACAGAAAACTTAGTTTACCATGACAAAGTCTTCACATCTGAGGTGTGGGGCAGGCAAAGCATGGGTTTTTATGTCGTTTGGGGGATCTGATTTAAGGAGGCCTTTGTAATAAGATTGTGGCCTGAATCAGGTAGATTCACAACAAAACAGCTTAGAAGAGACACCGCAGCAAAGCTGTGATTCAAAGTGAATCCAGAAGAGAAAACAGTCATTTCAGGCTGGCTGCTGTTCGGAGAGGAGTATTTACCCTGAGAGTACCTTGAGTAGTTCCTGTTCAGATAAATGTATTGTTAAGAAGTTCCTGGAACAAATAATGAAAATATTTTCAATTTTTCTTCCTAGGCAGAAATTTCCTGGAATAGCAAACTCATGTTAGTGGTCACAACCCAATAGTGGAGGCACGTCTGAGAAGATAGCACACCAGGGCCTGTGCACAGTCAGCTGTGTATGTGGATGTTTCTGGTCCTTGAAGGTTCTCTCTTTAATTTTTGAAATTCAAGTATACTAGTCCTGGAAATAAATATTTGCAAAGAACTCCAGTGGTTAAAAAAGTTTTATCCTTTAAAAGCATTATTAGGGTGTCAAATCCCCAAAGTGCCATCCTTCAAAAATATCTAGCCCATACATCCAAGTCTGGATTTCATCTCAGACCAAATAAGGTAATCAGTCACAGAAGAAAAATGACTATATTTATATATGATAATACACATTTGAGCAGAAAATTGTAGAGCAACAGCTGTTTCTTAAGATCAAGGAACTTCATGTTCTCTTTATGTTTTCAAATATTTAATAGCTGGTAAAGGTCGGTACACAGTGAACTTTTATTTGTCAGAGGTCAGTCCAAAACTGTCAAGTGTACACAAAGCAGCTAGTGACAGAACACAATAATTATGTTGTTTTTCCCTAAAAAAATGAGTTATTTACATTTTCTTTATATTTTGGCTGTTATTACAACCCATATTAAGATTTTCAATCCCAATTCATCAAATAAATGATTAAAGTGTCATATTTTTATGATATGCCTTTACAAGAAAAATACATCATAATAGTGTAGCTTAAATGTGAAAATGATGCTTCTTTGAACAACTTCATCTGGAGTGGTGATTAAACTGACTGCCTCTTGCCTGATGACAAGTGACTGGCAGCAGGTTAGGATGGCTGCCGGCGAGCTGGGGGTTGGCTAAAGACAGTAATGATGGTCTGCTGGAAGGACAGGAACTGCTCTCTAGGTCAGGCCTGAGTTGAATCCTGACCCTGGTACTTATCTCTGAGACATCAAGCAATTTCTTTTTTTTTCTTTTAAAAGACTTTATTTCATAGAGAAAGAGAGAGAACAGTGTAGGAGGGAGAAGCAGGCTTCCCGTGAGCGGGGAGCCCGATGCAGGGCTTGATCCCAAGACCATGAGATCATGACCCGAGCTGAAGGCAAATGCTTAACTAAGCGAGCCACCCAGGCTCCCCAAGTCAAGCAAATTCCATATTCTGTCTAAACCTCAGGTTTCTATGTGTATAATGTTGATCATAATACCCACTTCAGTGTTGCTGTGAAGCCTGGGAGAGCCAGCTCAGTGCTCAAGGGCACTGGGAGGCCCTCAGTAATGGTAGGTCGGCATTATTATCATGTCAAGATTTAGGAATATTGGACATGTCTGGGCTGTTGCATACATCTTGATCTGAACCAATCCTTGTTTTATTTCCTGCAGGTGAGGTGGCATCTGACAGGTGACTAGACTGATCCTCACGGATTACTTCTTCAAAATAGTGGAAAGAGGTCGAATCCTGGCTCTACCTTTCACTAGTTTTCTGGTCTTGGGCAAGTCATTCCCTTCCCTGAGGACCAAGTTTCCCCATCAGTTTAATTGGGCACAGTGATATCTACTCCACAAATTTGGTTGAGGATTTCATGAGACACAGTATACAAGGCTTCACTGATTGTGTCTGACAGTGTAGACAGCTATTATTAGCCAATTAAATCTGCTTACTTTATAATTATCTGCTGAATAATGAGAGGAAATAGCAGGGTACTATTCCCAGACCACACTAAAATGGACATAATGTGTGGGAAGAGATGTAGAAAACATTAGTTTTGTGAATAATAAGAAATCACTTATGTATCATAACAAACCTCATTTTTAAAACTTTTTCTAGTGAGGCATCCCTTATTTTTCATCAGGATATTGGTTCAAGCAGAAGCATTCTAGTTCTGTGTCTGAAGGCCCCAGCACCTTTCACGGAACGATAAAAACAGTCTCTAAGTCGTAGCCTGACAACAAGCACAGCAATACTCACTATCGATTTTCATGTTCTGCATACAGCAAAGGTACAGACAGCACTGAACATTTTTCCTGCTTTAATGTAAAAGCTATTATTGTTTGAATTGCTAGAATGATTATCTCTAGTGGAAATCTGATCTCATCATTCTCTGGTTTTAAACCTTCCTTTGGCATTCCACAGTCTGCTCTTGGAAATTGGCACCTTCATCGTGGCTGGTGTGGGTGGCCCCCTCTGACACCTACCTGGCTCCTCACCTCTCTTCTCACTACCTACTTTTTTTTTTATATATATTTTCATTACCTTAGGGTGCTTGGCTGATGATTTGTCTCACCAGCATGCTTTTGCACATGCAGTTCACGCTGCCTGCGATGCCCCATGCCCCTGTAACCAGCACTTTTCCTGGAACTGAGTTTGTTGTGTGCCCCTGCCCATTGTTTCCATAGGAGCCCGAATGCACCGTCATCACAGCACCTATCACTCATTTCACTGTCCCTCACTGGGGAAGAGGACATGGAAGCCAGGAAGAGGGCGTGGCATAAACACCCTCGAATTAAAGGTCTATTGTACGAATGTATGAAGTCTACTGATCACTCTCTTATTTCCAATAGGACTGACTGCTACTCCTCTTCTGATATGTTGGGAGACAGGGACACAGACACCAGTTCCTAATGTAAAATCCCAATCAGAGCAATATGCACATCCTCTGTGAAGCATAAACTAAGAACATGGCTGAGCAGGTTTGCATCTTGTGATATGTTTTCACAGGATGTATCATACATACATTTGGCATGAATAAATTTGGTGACTCCGAGCAAGCTATATTGTGCATTAACTGCTGTGTGCCAATCCCTGTCCCGTGTGGGTTTACCCAAGCATAGTCCTGATGTTCCTCTGGGGATCCAGACTTCTCTTCAGTCAATTTTTCTTCATTACACGAATTACATGGGGCTTACTACATTGAGTATAAAGTGTTAACTAGTCTTAGAGATGTGTATTTCTGAGCAGAAACTGGAAAATTAAATTAAGCTGTTTGACATTAGATAAGAAAAACACACAAGCCAAGGAGGCGCTGTCAAGAATTAATTATTCTTTTTCTTTCTTTAATTTGAGTTCAGCTGGCTTGTATGAATATAGAGATACAGTCAGTACCCAAAGCAATTGTGGGATTAGCAGGGTGGGGCCTATATCTTATCATTCACTAGATACAGGTGAATCACCTCTTAGTGCTAGCAAAGTTTTCCCTTACATCAAAGGTATTCTCTGTTCTGGATGTGTAAGCTGAACCAAAGGCTGTGACAACTTCTTAACTGGCAAAAAATCCTGTCCACTTGGGATGAAATAATCAGCCAGGTTGGGAGAACTGAAATGCATCGGTGCTACCTGACTCTGGTGCAGTCTGCCTCAGCATAACTCCTCTGGGACAGTGCTTTTCATGGAATGGTGATAATGGTCTCGATATAGTACCCTAAGAAACAACACAGCAAAACTCATTATCAATTTTTATTTCCTACCATACACCAAATGTACAGCACTGAACACAATTTTGTTGCTTTGATGTAAGAAATATTAATTGTTTGAAGAAACAGTATACAAACAAGCTACTTCAAATTAAAAAAAAATGCATACATCATTGCCTTTTTGTTGTTTACAAAAGACCCAATTTACAGTATCTATCATTAACAGAGTTGAAAGGAAAAAAATCAGTGCACATTACAAAACACATCAAGTACAAAGGAGGCAAATAAATACAAACATACTTCACAAAACAGTCTGCTCAAACTATGCAAACACAAATAAATTAACCCGAAGTCATAGTAAATTATAGTAATAAATACATAGGTTGGTAAGAGATTTCTTTTAAATTAAATAAAATATATAACAAACTTGTTAAAATATTTAGCAAATTAAACTTTTGTCTTTGTAATAAGTGAACTTATTTGTATGCATCTATTAAGTACTGTATAGCAAAATGTTTGCAAGTACATAACTTTAATAGAAAATTTCGTTTGGTGTCCCATTTATAATAGACAGCACATATGGTAGCTCTTTTTTTTAAAATTGATTTTTAAATAAACACCGTTCCTACCTAAGAACAGACATTTCATTTTCACTAAACTAAGATTCAAGGGTTCAAATAAACCCCAAACCGAAGATAATCCCCACTTAGTACATAACAATGACCACAGTGTCATGGAAGTGGAATTACTGTTGATATTACTTTCAATTTGTGCAGGTAACAGTAATAACAGTGGAATATATCAAGCCTGTGAGTGCCATCACATTCAATCTACATATCCATGAGGCTAATAAAAAATAAACACTTTTGTTATAGCACAGAAAATTAAGCCCACACTAAGTTCAAGTGTCCATTTACACGGAGGCACATTGCACACGAGGTGTGTGTGCACACCAAAAAGGCAGTTTAGCTGGTTGTCTATACCTTTTTCTTAAAAAAAATAAATATAAAAAAACTTTTGAAACAATGCTTAACTACTTTACAATCCCTGAAATAGACATTGCCTTCACTATAGCAACTACTAAACTCTGATCCATCCAGAAAATCAAGATTTCAGGCTCAATTTCATGCGTGTGTGAGTCTATGTGAGTGTGTCTATCTGTGGGTATGTGTCTGTGGGTGTGAGTGTGTATACTTTGTAGCACTTGTAGTTCTATGGAAAGATTTTTTTAAATCAAATTGAAAGTTTTCCTGTTGCCTAAAGAGGGTAAGACAATGTCACCAGCGTTTAAAGTAATTAGATCGGAGTAATGTTTTTTTTCGTGTGTTATTATATTTCCCATTCCTTTCCAGTTCACCCAGTAAGATAAATGCTATTTCAAGGGATATGGTATCTACAAAATTTTCCATTTGGATGTGTTTGTATTTGCTAAGTACAAATCTACATCAATATTGTCACTTGTATATTGTACCAACATATGGCAGGAAAGCCTGGCTGGTCACATCAAGTCTTATTTCTCATCTTGGGATAAGAGTTGCCAACTATCTGATATGACTTGAAAAACAAACAGACAAATCTGCATCACTAAAAAAGCTTATGTTTCTTTAAAACATGTCAAATAAATAATTCATATTAACTAAAACCGTACAGCCAAGTCGAATACTTTGCTGATTGCTATATTTAATTATTGCTAACAAATTCTGAGCAGGCTGTTTCCCAGCACACTGTGCTTCTGCGAGTGCGCATTTCCCGCTAGTGGGCGCCATCTATCTGCTTATTTCTTCCCGCACCTCACGGCCAGCCCATTTATAAATACAAAAGCCAGTGAAAGGGAGGAAAAAAAGTGTGCAATAAAAATCAAACTGGACCATAGTGCAGTCCTTAGACAAGGATTTACGTCTCACTTTTCTTTTTCTCATTTAAACCCAGCAAGATATGTGATTTGAGAATCGCATTTCTATTTAAATTCTATTGGAAAATAAATTAATAAACACACTTGTAAAAATATGGCAGACTTCAAAATGCAGCTAAAAGATAAAAAACTCTTCGATTAGAAATAAATAAAATATAAAAATGTCACATTTATTTTACATATACTTTACAAAAAAACCAAACAAAGCCAAAAGAGTGCAATGAAGAAATAAAATTAAAACATATGAAAATAAATAAGATCTAGTATTTGACTGCATTGCTTTTAATCCAAAGAGTCTATCATAGTTTTTCTTTCCTTTTTATGTCAGCTGGGGGAAAAAAATTAGTGCAATGTTGCAATTGTAAATGCAGTGCGGCAACCTCCGGCTGTTCGTAGTTTCCGGTGCCGGCAGCGCTGTGGTCCTACACATGGATGCCCTTCACTGCCTGTTTGATACTTTCCAGCAGAGCTTTGCATTCCGGGGAATAGTCCCGTTCCAGATTGCTGTACATGTCTGTGAGTGTATTTACATAGGCCTCAAAATTCTGCTCACTGATAGGCCCCTAAAGGAAGGCAAAACACATTGAACCAATCAGAGTGATCCGGGCGGGGACAAAAGGAGGACCAAGTAACACAAAAGAGTAGCGGTGGCCCCAGAGTCGGAGGGGGAGGCTGCTGGAGTCTGGGGAGATGGGGAGGGGCTGAGTGTGCTGTGATTCATCCGTTCACTCTCTGCTCCGTTAATGGGATTGCTGTGGTTGTCAATACTCTGTGGTCAGTTTGGAGCCGCATCAGGTCGATGTCTGGCTACGGAGCGGGACCCCTGGAAGCTGCACTACTCCCTCTCCAGAGGCCGCCCCAGCTTCAATGGCACATGCTCAGCTCAGCACAGACCTTCTATCTGCCAAAGGGAATGTTCAGAGGCCACGGAGGAAGGCTTTCCTTGAACTCTTTTGACAGCCCTGGCCTGGAACTTAAGGACTTTAAGATCTGAGCCAGTTGCTCACTAACCAGGTGGAATTTTTTCCTTTTTCATCCTCAGACACCTTTTTGCACATTTTTCCCTTGTGGCATCATTGTAATATATTCTTGTATTTTTCTATCTCCGTTCCGGGTAGTATATCAGATTCACCAAGTCCAGATCTACTTATCTCTTAATCTTCTTTGTGTGTTTTGGTAGCACCTTTGCCTAATGTGAGACTTCAGAGAGTGATCCCATGATCTGTGTAAATCACATGTGTGCTTGAAGGGAAATGCATGACACGAAGGGCATGCTACGGACCATTTCCTGGTGCCTGCGTGTTCCCCTTTTTGAATACATGTGACATGTGCTTTACTTCACAAAATACTTGCAAGGAAGGACTTGAAAAGGGTCTAAATACTCTAGCTATAAAATATGTTACTGTTATTGCTGTTATTTAGAAGGTAGGCTTGCTAAATGGAAGATAATTTTGCTGTGCTCAGCAAAATACTGATCTGAATTATAAGTATTGACTAACCACAGTTTTCTGTTCCCTTTTAGTTTCTGCCTTTGCTGTATCATGTGTTTCTTGGAGTGTTCATAACTGGATGAGGACCCGGGCCACGGAGTGGATCGAGGCCACATAGCAAAGCTGGGCTCATCTGGCTTTGGAGCCTTGATCACATGAATGAACTCTCTGAGCTTTGATTCCCTCAACTACAGAATGGGAAGACCAAGGCTCAGTCTTAGGTGTTTGCGTGAACGTTTACTGTATTCAGCCCTAAAAATCACCACTAGGATGCCTCGCATATAGCTCTACAAGGTGAAATTCCCTTGTACCATAACAGTTATTTTTATGGCACTTGTGAAGGAAAAAATTGCAATGAATACAAATCTCAAGTATGAGTTAGACAAGTGTTCATAAATAATATTATAATAATATCCAATAATTTACCTTAATATTGGTCATAAAATAGTTTATTTTCCTTTGTGTTATTATTACTTTATTGATTTTGTTTATTGTCAAGAGACACATTTGGGATTGAATAAGATGAGGGCTCCATGCTGCAAAATTGAGTAAATTGAGGGATTTATTGCTTTCAGGTAAATCAATCATATTTTTTCATTAAATAAATGCTTCCCTAAATCATTCTCTATATAAAATTTGCAGCTTTAGAAAATTTGTTCTAAGCATTAAGGAAATTAAAAGCATTGAACAATGTAGCCTCTCTTCCAAATGTTTGTTATATTTATGAAAATATGAGAGGAACTAATTGTCTATGAATTTTAAGTAGCTGTCAAAACTCAAATATATATTTAGGTTTTGAAAATAAGGATGCCTTGCTCACTTTTTTATTCCACATAAGAATTTAAGTATGTTCTTCCTAAAGTATATTCTTCCTTAATACCAAGTTAAATTTTTTTTTTAAATTTTTTATGGTTTTTGAGTTGGGTGGATGGTACAAATGGCTGTAAGCCCTCTAAGCTTTCTATTTGGAAACAAACTTTTAGGGAGCTTTGGCCTCTGACATCCATATTACATTATAAAACGAGTTTTAAATAAACTCTCACCTTTGATTGCTGCAGTATCAAAAACCCTTGGCCTTAAGGTAATTTACTGTCTGTATGTGTCACGGTGCCCATGAGGGAGGTTGTTGCTAGTCAGAGTACCTGGTGGCTGGGGATGGGCCGCACGCTGCCACTGTGATGGAGCAGCGGGCGTCCTGCCTTGCACTTACCATCTGTGGGAGCTGAATGTCAGCAAGGCTTGAGATGAGAGCTTGGCTCAGTCCGGCCAGCTCCTTCAGCAGGCTCTCATTGTTCTGTTCTATGAGCTTGTTCTCCTCCTCTATTGTCTTTAGGTTGCTCTCCATAGATGTGATCTGAAATTGAAATAACTTGGGAATGTGAGCTGCTGAATCTGAAGGAGTGCAAGATGTTTCTCTCTCAAAGAAAGGCATCAGCTGAACGGAACTGCCAAGGAATGTGTACTTTGCACCTTCTCCTCATGAAACTGCAACCCTTCATATTGCTCTAAGTTTGGGAATCACATTCCCAAGCTTTTGTCTTTATCCCGGACTTCTCCCATGAGTTGCAAATTCCACATCTCCATGTGGCTACATGGTGGCTATCTCAAGCTCAGTATGTCCAAGCAGTCCTCACCTTCCCAACTTGAATATCACTCAGGCCTTCAAGGTATCCCTTAAGGCTCTCTTTCTCTCATACTTCAAATCCACTGTGCTTCTCTTTCCCAATATCCAAGATGGAGACTGTCCCTACCTGCACTAGTGGCCCCTGGGCCAGCTTTCCAGGTGACCATGACTGCCTTCTCATGGGCAGCCCTGCACCTGGCTTGGCCCCACACAATCTCTGTGGCCTGTCTTCCGTGCAGCTACCAATACAAGTCTCTTAAAATGTGAGTCAGGATATAGGTCAAATATGATTGGGTTAACTATGGGCTCAAAACCCTGTAACAGTTCTGCATTCATTCAGAATAAAAACCAAGATCTTTAATACGGCCTGGGGTGCTCCATGTGTTACGTCAGGGACTCATCTCTTCTGATTCCCCCTCCTTGTTTGCTTGCCTGCAGAAGTGCTCACTGTGCTTTTTCCCAGAACTCTGAGCCCTCTCAAGATTTAGGGGTTTTGCACTTGTGGTTTTTCCTGTTTGAAACACTGTCCCCTGTACCTATGTGACTACCTCCCTCAGCTTCGCAAGTCTTTGCCAACATGTGTCCTTCCTCCTGAGGCTGGCTATCCTATTTTATATTGAAACCTGGCTGCTTCTCCCTGTCGCCTTGTCCCATACAGTGTAATTAGTCATTTATGACTTTGTTGTTATTATCTGTGTCCCCCTTCTAGACTTTGAGCTGCCTGAGGGCAGAGGCTTTTGCTGTCTTCACTAATGGTTCTCAAGAGGAGGTCCTATGATTTGTAAACCAGTGCATCAAGCTCTTTTGTGGATCTGGCTGCTATTAATGAAAGATTAGACACTAGTCACAGTGGGTAAGGAAACCAGACCTGTGTTTCAAATGGACTGAAACCTTCTGTCTTAAGCTGCTATGAGTGAGGATTTCTGAGAGTCAGTAACCACAGAGGCCCCCAAACCCCTCATTTCAGGAGAGTGCAGAAGAGGGAAAGGAACTTCTGCAGGATTTGGCTCATTATTCTTTTCCTTCTGACTTGTTGTAATATAGTCATTATTAGTGTTTTTTTTTTTTTAAAAAAAAACTGGACTGAACTTTATTTTCCATTTGGATAAATCTAGAGGATGGGGTGATATTACACGGGAGAATATATAATTGAGAAATTGCTTGGATTTTTCAGTAAAGAGTCTGTCCAGAAAAATCTCCAAAAACAATCGTTTCTAACAGATACACATTCAGAGATGTTCTAGGAAAATTAAATGTGCAAAGGTGCTCTGTTTATTTGAATATTGAATAAAACTAACTGCTCTCATATCTTCTCGTAACAATTTTTCTAAAGCACATGTGCTGTGTAGGACTCTAGGTACGGGACAATTGGCTTTACTGCACCCAAGGCAAAAATATGAGTAGCTCTGCCTACAGGTACCCAATCAATGATGGCCCAGGTGATCTAGCTATACCAAGCTTTACAGTAACAGTGTCATTGAGGCACGCTTAGTTTTTTCATCGTAAGAGATCAGTTTAATTTGTAGTGCAATGAATGTTTAACAGTTTAATGTTTTGCCTCCACTAAAGATTGTGATCACTTTAAAAATAACTAACAGCTTTTCTGTTGTGTTGTTGTTGTTTTTACCTGTGTCTGAAGTTTCATCATATCTGCTTCAATTTTAAGGTTGGATTCATTCAGTTCCTTTATTTCTTCATCCAAATGCCTAATTTCTTCATCACTCTCTAAACCTACAAAAAGTCAGACTATCTGAGTTCAAACACAAAATATGAGACAGTGACAAGATGAGTCATTTTACGTTTAAATTGGTGGTTTGCTAAGTGAAAATTATACTTTAATTTGAAATGTTGAAT
Organism: Canis lupus familiaris; assembly: GCF_011100685.1. Classification (NCBI taxonomy): domain Eukaryota; kingdom Metazoa; phylum Chordata; class Mammalia; order Carnivora; family Canidae; genus Canis; species Canis lupus. The sequence goes on from NC_049250.1 coordinate 4,277,548, forward strand.
TTTTACCCAAATCCATTCCCAAGATTCTAAAAAAGTGGGTTAAAGAGTTCCAGGACTGAATTCCTTTGTAAGAAAAGGAAGCAGAAGAGTACTAGAGTACTACCATTTAATGTAATGCCCTTATGTTCCAGATGTGCTGCTGGACATGTCTGCAAATAATTTCTCATTTAAACTTCACTGCACACTAAAGGGCATGTTCCATGATACCCTTTGCACATGTGAAGACACTGAGACCTACAGAGGCTAACTGAAGCCACCCTCATCACTGACAGAGGCTGTATAACCCGCCTGCTATGAAAGAATTGCAGAGCCCATGCTTCGTCTCATACACAGTGCTGTGAGAACAGTTACGACATGAATTATGTTGACTACTTATATATTTATTCCCTGTCTGTGACCTTATGAACCATCATTGGAGGAGAGCTGAGGTGCTGGCAGGTGGCTTAGAGTCCCAGGAACACAGAATTTGTGTTCCCTATGTAGAGTTGGATAAGGAGCAATGTGATCTAGGAGAGGGAACATGGGTTTTGGGGTTTGAATGCTGGCCTTGACTCTTGTTCTTGAACCTGCACAACTTACTTTCTTTGTGCCCCAGGTTCCTCTTCAATAAAATAGACATAAAATCTCTGTTGTGAGTATGAATGCAATAAATAATAAAGTGCTGAACGTATAGTAGGTGCTCAATGAATGGAGTTACTTCCCATCACTGTTTTATAGAAGGAATATAAGTGCTTTTTTTGTATTTTTTAAAGCTGGGAATGGTAGCTTATATTAAAGAAGACAGAAGCAGGATGTGAGGTGATTTTAACTGTCCTGAATAATGAATCCAAACCAAACACATGATAACAATTAAGGGGGAATAAATGTAAACTTATGCGTCTGCATTTAATAGGATTGGATTCACGAGAACAAGGATGAGGGAACTGAAAATTTGTCTGAAAGAGTTCTAGCCTCTTATACTGCCCTGGGGTTACTACTACTCTGGAAAATAGTTCATTGTTCACCGAAGGTGAACTTCATGTGTCTGTGACCCAGCAATCCCATCCCTAGGTACACACTTGAGACAAACACAAGCACACAGGGAGGTACACACAAGATGAACATAGCGCATGGCACAGCAGCCCTGGAAACCCTAGAAATACACCGCACGCCCACCAAAATGACACGGATGACTCTCACCAATAACATGGTGAAAAATGTAAGCCCTGAAAGTTTACATCAAGCTTGATAAAGCAGGTGGCCGTTTTGTGGGTACTTACTGCTTCGTTATAAGTATCTAACTACCTAAATAGAAGTGAGCCATGCATGCATCGATGAAGAGTGTATGTCACAAGATTGATCTGATATTGGGCTTTGAGATTCAATGAAGAAAAAAAGCAAACCAAAAACTAAGATCTAGGTATTTTAGTACATAGATCAACTTGAATATGAGTCAACAGTGTGACACAGCTCCTAAGAAAACAATAAACAATGGCCTAGGACCACACTAGTGGATCTATAATACCTAGGACACAGGATTTATTCTGAACTGGCTGGCTGAATCTGGGGAACTGTATTGCATTCTGAGCACCAAGTCTTATAGTTGTTATCCTACCACAGGATCTTCTCTCAGATGAGTGGGATCTCAGTCCCAGACTTGTTTCTGACAGCACCAGGGAGCATGGGTTATCAGTCAAACAGGCATTCTTAGTGCTATCAGCATTTGAGATTTTTCTGGTTTGAGCAAATGAAAACTTCTATTGCTCTCTTTGCTAAATTGTTTTTCCTTTCTATTTTTTTGCAATAAAATTCCACATTGGAGGATGATATTTTCTTACATGATATCTGGTAAGACAGACAATAAGCAAGGAATCACTGATAAAATATGAAGAACCATGAAAGGAACAAGCAGGGTATATTGAGAACCCTCGCTGGGAAGCCTCTTTTGATCTAAGACTTTACTGACAGAGTAAAAAGGCAGGCATGAATGCATCAATGAACAGCTTGGGATTGGGTTGGACCGAAGATCCCAGAGGAGAGAGTAGGGAGCACAGAGGCCTGGAGTGGGAAGGGAATGGGAATTCTGCTCCCAAGACTGTAAGAAGGCACTTTTGAGTGAAAGCACAGTGAATGAGGGAACAGGTCTTGGGGGACCTCACAAAGAGCCTGAGTTCATTCTCCGTGCAAGTGAAGAATTTTAAGCAGGGAAGTTGATGTGATCTGGTTGACTTTTCAAAAGCATAACTCAGTTCTGAGTGGAGAATGAGGTGAGAGGGAGAGAGAGCAGAAACCAGAAGACTGGTTAAGAAATTATCGCTGGGGTCCTGGCTTGTCTGATGGTCCTTTGCCCCATGGCAGTGAAAGTAGTGTTAATAGAATTCAACTCAACATATGCTTTGTAGGTGGGATCTACAGTGCTTGTGATGAATGGGAGGAAGGGGATGACAGAAGGGAGGAATCAAGGAAGACTATGTCTTTCTGCTTGAGCAGCTGGGCAACTAGTGGCATTTCTGGGATGAGAGAGCCTACAGGAGCAGCAGCTTCCAGCAGGAAAATCAAGAGTTTAATTTTGGCTGTTAAGTCATGAATGCTGTGAGAAGACTCTGAGAGCTCAGGCTCTTGGTACTGAGCTCTAGTTAGGATTTACGTTCCCCTGGCGTCCAATGTTAGTGACGACACTCAAGCCTCTTGATCAAGATGGGGCCATCTGGAAGATGCTTGAGAACAAAAGGTACCTAGAAGCCTGGGGGAAGGTATGGTCATGAAATGAGACCTCAAATAAGAAATACGTGACAAGATCTAACACATAATAGGCACTCAATAAATTCTCATGCAATTAATGAGTAAGTGAACTATGTTTTCATTATGATTTCTGGGATTTGGGGAGATTATTTTATTTTATTTTATTTTATTTTATTTTATTTTATTTTATTTTGGGAGGGGTAGATATTTTAGCCAATCTCTTTGTAATTTTTTTCCATGAATACATTACCTTATCTATTTCCATCAATCTATCTGCCAACCTCCTCTCGATACATTGTCTTTAAGAGCCTCCATCACTGAGTATGAGAGGATGCCCTTTGAATTTCACATTGTACTTGAAAATATTAACTCATTTGATTTTCTTAAGGACCTCAAGAGGCAGATACACTTATTACCACACTTTATAGATGGGAAAGCCAAGACATGAAGAAGTTAAGGAATAAGCAATAGAGCTGGGATTCAAAACACAAGCTCTCTGACTCTAGAATATGTTATCTTAACCATTATAATGCTACCTTTACTCATGGATATTTAATCTGATTTGAAATTATCAATTAAATGTGTACACTAAAGTTCCTTGACAGATACATACACAATAGAATAAAGAGTAGAAGCAGAGTGCTGGGGTAGACTAGACAGTATTGTTGACCAAGGAAACCATATAAAATTTTCACTAAATATTTTAGTAGGAATATATCAGTGGCCCTGTTTCTTTATAGGGTGCACCTATTTAAAAGCAAGGGAATATGCTTTCTTTACTCAGTACAGATCTATGCCTAATATACATAATTAGGGATTACATAATTTATAATAATACTTCATGTTCTGTATAAATTTATAAGGGATGTATATACTTGTATGCTCAACTTATAAAGGGCTGTAAGTAGTTAGACAGTGTTCTATCCAGAAAAGAATAATGTATTACAATATTTAGACCATGGAACTTTGCCACAGGGAAAGAACTAGAAGGGTCTACTAAACATAAGAACATATACAAAGGTCAACCATTATAACTTGTCCCACAAAGAACAGAAAAGCAAGCAGTCATTCATGTACAGATGTTTGAATTTTATTATCAAGGAGAATACTAATGGTCTTTAAGAAATTAACGTGAAAATTTAATTATGGCGAGGATGGAGAAGATCAATTTTTCTAAAATAAATGTAAATGTTTTTGGTGTAGACCTTCCATGTTTTAACTGGTTTGTAGGTCAAATTCTCCTAACATGTTATGTAATCCAACCAATTGCCTGAATGATTTGTACTTATTTTAACCTAATATAGCACACCAAGACATTTAAAGTCATATGCACTTTACAGTTTATTGCAATTTGATTGCTTTTTAGGACCTAATATTTAGGAATATTAGGTTACACCTGCTTTAAAAATCATCCAGGGAACCATGGCTGTGTCCAAGCTTTAAAGTAGGGGACTATGGGCTGGCACATCATTAGAGAAGACCTCACATGACTCTAGGCCCTCCCTGACCCTCCACTGACCACCGACCTGAACTCAGGTGGATTATTCTTTAGACACAAGTCATTGTAGGTTCTCAGGCTTTAGATGAGCATTAGCCCCTTGCTCCTCAGATTATGAAAACACGTGCTTTTCCAGTTTTCTGAGCCATTTAGAATAAATGCACTTCAGACCCTAGTCAATGTGGTCCAGCCATCTTGCTGCTGCTTCATGTCCTATGAAAGCTCAGCTGAAGATGCTCAATTTATAAAGTACCCTTTGTGCAGTCCAGCTGCTCCCAAGTTACTATCACCATCTATCAGCTGTGCGCACGCAGCCCATATCTCACTGGCACTCCGTAAAACTTCACTGTAGTTTGCTATACTGCCAACAGCTCACCACCTTGTTCTCTTTATTAGGAACAGCCTGTGATTTCTATTATATTTACTGTTAACGGTGTTACTGGTGTTCTTATAATGAAGATACATAAGAAATATTTTCTTCATGCACTCAGTTCCAGAGAAAGTTTTACTCTGAATTTACTCACTGACAGTGTCTCATAGTGACTACATTCTCCTTTTGCTTTGGCGTCTAAAAAGCCGAAAGTCAAACCTGAGATTTCTTCTTACCCACTGTGAAATGGCTTGCTTCACACATTCCTTCTATTATCCTCAGGCTTCTCCCACTTTGCCTTCTTATCTTTGATATCCTTTTGTCTCTTTTTTAAAAAAGTTATTTTTATTTATTTATGAGAGAGAGAGAGAGAGAGAGAGAGAGGCAAAGACACAGGCAGTGGGAGAAGCAGGCTCCATGCAGGGAGCCTGACGCGGGACTCAATCCTAGGACCCCAGGATCACACCCTGGGCTGAAGGCAGGTGCCAAACTGCTGAGCCACCCAGGGATCCCTTTTTTTGCCTCATTTTTTGAATTAACTTCTAAGTAGCTTTTTCTAAATGTAACATTGCACCCCCCATCATTTAAATAGTGCTTGAAATAAGGTGACAAATAAATAAATAAATAAATAAATAAATAAATAAATATTAAATTGTGCCAGTTTCACAGAAAAAGTTCTAAGAGGCAGTTGAGAAATGGAGAATATTTCCAAAGAACAATGAAAACATCTAGAGAAAGCACTTTAACTTAGCATTTAAATGTTGGGAAGAATGTCCAACACAGTCCCGAACCTCTAACTTTTTTTATTCCTCCTCCACAGGCAAATTGACCCCCTTCATCTCTTAGTGGTGGCCCCCAAGGACCACTTGAAGTATGCATCTGGCAACAGATGAAAGCCTCACAAGGAAAGAGTAGGAAGCTCAAAAGTGCTTCCCTCCCTCAGATACTGTATACCTTCTTTTTAAAAAAATTATAGGCAAATTAAAAATATTGGGCAATACTTTCAAAGAAATAAAGTATAAATGGTTACCTCATTCCAGTTATGTGCCAAAGATCCATCAAATAAATCTTCCAAAGCATAACAATGCTTTGCCATTGTTTCCAGACACTTTAGGGTGATGTTCTAAGGAAACAACACTTCCCTGAGATGGTATTGATGAGAAGTCTTAGGAAAAGAACTCAAGAATCAAAAGAAAATTGGAAGATCCAAAGCTCAGAACTGCATCTATTAACTCAGAGCTCAGAAACTGCGTCTATTAACTTTGATAAGGCATGGACACTAGGGAGATATGTAGGGAAATATAGATATAAATTTAAATAATCCAGATTCGTCATAAAAATATCATTTTGAGGATGAAACAAAATTTAATGACCCAAAGATAAATGCCAAAAACTGTAATTAGACAGAAGGCTTACACCAGGAACACACACATACATACACACACATACTCATGCTCATGCAAAAGTGGTCATTTTGAGGACTGAAGGACAAAAGTTCAGCCTGTATGTCTTAATCCCTTGAATAACACTGTTTGATTTTCTGTGTTGGAGATAGTTATGAGAAAGGAAGGAAAAAACCCAAGTAATTGTTTTTTAGATGAAGTTATAGTTTTAGTTCAAATTTAAGGAAAGTGTCCTTCTTATACATTAAAACTGCACTTCCCTTATAGAGAATAATGTGGCATGTGAATGCTTTGGGGAACTATGGCTGAGACCTTGGTAAGGATGGCAACCTCCAGCCCTGTGCTCTTACCGCCAGTTGCTTTGAGCTTGATGGTCATTAGTTCTTCTGAGACCTTGCCCTTTTTGATGGCTTGTGCATTTAGAGGACATCCAGATAGGCTGTGAGAATAGAAATTATACCAATGTGTGAAATGCATATTATTTCTTCTTTTTAACACATTATTTCTTACAAAAATTAGTTTTCTACTCACCACTTACTAAGTCTTTGCCTATTAATTACACTATAATCTGTAGTCTCTTTGTAGAAATAACATAATATTTATGAAAATGAAAGCAAAGGCTCTCAGATAATGTAATAATGTTTTGTGTTTTTGTTCCTTAAATCAAAATTCAAATAGCTGCTGCTGTTATCATTTAATTAATCTTGTTAAAATGTTACCATTCTGCATTCATGTAAGTGCCTTTTTTAGGAGTGGTTACTTTATTTTCTGTAAATGCAAAATGATACATATATGTTACAAATAAGAATTGTTCCAAACTAGTCAAAACTCTGAATGATAAAGCAGAATATAGTTCTTCTTGTTTTTTATGTACTGTAGTCTGATCTTTACAGAATGACTTAAATTAACACAAACCCAATATAACATGACCCCAAATAATACAAGCTCAAAAGTAAAAATAAACAGGTGTATCACATACTGTTTGGGGATGGGAATGTTTCTAATTTATTCTCTAACTTTTTAGACATTATTTTTCACTAAAAATTCTCTACCCTGAAAGGAGAATGAAAGGAACCACTATAAATATAATCAGATATAATACACCTGTGGATG